>NC_052176.1:1195102-1349139 GCF_902713615.1 Scyliorhinus canicula | reverse complement strand
TTCTCTCTAACCGCAGGAAGTCGTACAGGTCACCCAACCATGCTGCTACCCCCCCCCCCCCCCCCCCCCCCCCCGGGGTGGTGATACCGTCCAGCAAAATTCGTTGCCGTGCAATCAGAGAGGCGAAGGCCAAGCCATCGGCCTTCCTCCTCTCCATGAGCTCCGGCTTCTCTGAAACCCCAAATATCGCCACCAAAGGGTCCGGGTCCACTCCCTCCTCCACTGTCCTGGCTAAGACCGCGAACACTCCCGCCCAGAATCATCCCAATTTTCCGCAACCCCAAAACATGTGAGCGTGATTCGCTGGCCCCCGCCCACACCTCTCACTCTTGCAGGTACTTCTTTTTTTCTCTTTTTATAGAGTACCCAATTCATTTTCCAATTAAGGGGCAATTTAGCGTGGCTAATCCACCTACCCTGCACATCTTTGGGTTGTGGGGGCAAAACCCACGCAGACCCGGGGAGAATGTGCAAACTCCACACAGACAGTGACCCAGAGCCGGGATCGAACCTGGGACCTCGGCGCCGTGAGGCAGCAGGGCTAACCCACCGTGCTGCCCTTGCAGGTACTTTATAAAGGATGTGAGGCAACCCGCCTCTACCACCCTCCCAGGCCGTGCGTTCCAGACCGTCACCACCCTCTGGGTAAAAAGCTTTTTCCCCAAACCCCCCCCCCCCCCCACCTCCTGCCTCTCACCTTGAACTTCTGTCCCTTCTTAACTGACCTTTCAACTAAGGGGAACAGCTGACCAAAGATCATGCCTCTCAGGGGCAGCAGGGTAGCATGGTGGTTAGCATAAATGCTTCACAGCTCCAGGGTCCCAGGTTCGATTCCCGGCTGGGTCACTGTCTGTGTGGAGTCTGCACATCCTCCCCCTGAGTGCGTGGGCTTCCTCCGGGTGCTCCGGTTTCCTCCCACAGTCCAAAGATGTGTGGGTTAGGTGGATTGGCCATGCTAAATTGCCCGTAGTGTCCTAATAAAAGTAAGGCTAAGGGGGGGGTTGTTGGGTTACGGGTATAGGGTGGATACGTGGGTTTGAGTAGGGTGATCATGGCTCGGCACAACATTGAGGGCCGAAGGGCCTGTTCTGTGCTGTACTGTTCTATGTCCATGTCAATCTTTATTTTAATATATAAATTTAGAGTACCCAATTCATTTTTTTCAATTAAGGGGCAAATTAGCATAGCCAATCCTACCCTGCCCTGCACATCTTTGGGTTGTGGAGGCGAAACCCACGCAAACACAGGGAGAATGTGCAAACACCACACGGACAGTGACCCAGAGCCAGGATCAAACCTGGGATCTCGGTGCTGTTCGGCAGCAGTGCTAACCACTACGCCACCGTGTCTGCCTCCATGCCCCTCATAATCTTGTCCACCTCGATCAGGTCGCCCCTCAGTCTCTGCTCCAGAGAAAACAACCCAAGCCTATCCAACCTCTCTTCATAACTGAAACGCTCCATCCCAGGCAGCATCCTGGTGAATTTCCTCTGCATCCCCTCCAGTACAATCACATAATTCCTATAATGTGGTGACCAGAACTGCACACAGTACTCCAGCTGTGGCCTCACCAAAGTTCTATACAACTCCAACATGACCTCCCTGCGTTTGTAATCTCTGCCTCGATTGATAAAGGCCAGTGTCCCATATGCCTTTCTCACCCCCCTATTAACCTGCCCTTCTGCCTTCAGAGATCTATGGTCAAACACACCAAGGTCTCTTTGTTCCTCAGAACTTCCCAGTGTCGGACCGTTCAGTGAATACTTCCTTGTCACATTGTTCCTTCCAAAGTGTATCACCTCACACTTTCCAGGGTTAAATTCCATCTACCGCTTCTCCGCCCATTTGACCATCCCGTCTCTATCTTTCTGTAACCCTCGACACAGTTAACCACCCGGCCAATCTTTGTGTCATTCGCAAACTTACTGATCCCCCCCTCCCCCACCCCACATAGTCATCTATGTAATTTATATAAATGATGAATAATAGGGGTCCCAGCACAGATCCCTGTGGTACCCCACTGGTCACTGGCTTCCAGTCCCTAAAGCAGCCGCCTGTCATCGCCCTCTGTCTCCTACAGCTTAGCCAGCTTTGAATCCACCTTATCAGGTTCCCCTGTATCCCATGTGCATTTGCCTTCTTTATAAGTCTCCCATGTGGCACCTTGTCAAAAGCTTTGCTGAAATCCATGTAAACTACATCAACTGCACCACCCTCATCTACCTGCTCACATGCTCAAAAAATTCAATCAAATTCGTTAGGCCTAACCTCCCTCTGACAAAGCCACACTGACTATTCCTATTCACCCCATCTACGTCCCTTATAATCTTGTACACCTCAATCAGGTCACCCCTCAGCTTTCTCTGCTCCAGCGAAAACAACCCCAGCCTAACCAGCCTCTCTCCATAACTTAAACGCTCCATCCCAGGGAACATCCTGGTGAATCTCCTCTGCATCCCCTCCAGTACAATCACATCCTGCCTATGATGTGGTGACCAGAATGCCTCACCAATGTTTTATACAGCTCCAGCAGACTCCGACCCTTTTCCTGGTCATCCTCTTGCTCCTAAAATACTTTAGGATTGTCCTTTTTTTTTACTCACCAATGTTTTTTCATACCCCCTCTTCACTCTCCTAATTTATTTTTTAAAAAACCCCCGTCACTTTCTATACCCCTCGAGGACTCCTCGATCAATATTGAGAGACTACCTCTTCTTTTACACACTCCCCCCCCACCCCCCACCCACTGCCGCCCCGTCTCGTCTGAAGACCCCCAAGTATTGAGCTGCCAGTCCTACCCTTCCTTCAACCATGTCTCTGTGATAGCAATAATATCATATTCCCATGTGTTAATCAACACTCTTAACTCATCTGCCTTACCCATAAGACTCCTTACATTAAAATAAATGCCATCCAGCCATATTCCCTTGTGTCTTAATGTGTCTATAATCTCTCTGCCTTCCAGGCTGACTGGGTTTTTCTTCCATATCCAGATGTGCCCCACCTATCTGATTACCCAGCCTCCTGCCACTGGGAAACACCCCCCCCCCCACCCCCCCTCCCCACTTTTCTATTTTACCAAAAGGTTTCATGATTTTAAAACCGCTTAGTACCCGAACACAAAAAAATCTGTTCACCTGAGGAAGGAGCAGCGCTCCGAAAGCTCGTGTTTGAAACAAACCTGTTGGAGTTTAACCTGGTGGTTGTCAGACTTCTTACTGTGCTCACCCCCAGTCCAACGCCGGCATCTCCACGTCACAAAAAAAATCTGTTGCAGGGTGCAGTTGGCCACAGCGCCCACTAGATGGTGATGTGAGGCTGTGGAGTCTGGGTGTGGGATCTTTCTTTGCTCCAGCCACATTGCTGAGGAGTAAGCACCAATTTAAAAATCACTGACCCTAACCCTCCCTGTTTCCCCTGAACCTGGGGTGGGGGGGGGGGGGGCAGTGATGGAATGCGAGTGAAATTGGGCGAAATGCAGAGTAAGGGGACAGGTAGGGTTAAAGGGGGAGAAATGATTTCTGCTGTTATTTTTGGGGGGGGGGGTGAAGGGTGGGTCTAGGATTAGGGAGGTGGAACTTTCAGTGGAACCTTTGCCGTGTTGACTGTACACCAGTACAGAGCAGAAGGGCTGAATGGCCTGTTTCTCGGGGTGGGGGTAAATTCTATGTTATTTTCACCATTTCTCCAAACCCCCACTTCACATTCAATCTCTTCCCCCCCCCCCCCCCCCCCCCCCCCCCAAAACCCTCATTTAGATCTCCCCTCTGCCGGTCTGATGGTCACAGCCCTGAGGAGGTCACCATTCGGCCCGTCGCCTCCGTGCCAGCTCTCACCCTCTTCTCCGCCACCAGCACCCCCCCCCCCCCACCCCAACAAAAGTCTGAGAACACGCACTAACGGATTCAAAAACAGCTTATCCCCCGCTCTTACCAGACTCCTGAATGACCTGCTTATGGACTGAACTGATCTCTCTGCACATCTTCCCCACTGAGTAGAACCACACTCCGCATGCTTCACCCGATGTCTGTGTTTATGTATTTACATTGTGTATCTATCGTTATGTCCTGCCTTTCATGTATGGAACGATCTGTGTGGACCGAACGCAGGACAATACATTTCACCGTACCTCGATCCACGCGACAATAAATCAAATCCAAATCCAGTGCCCCCCCCCCCCCGTGCCCCTACCTACCCCACTGTGCCAACCACCCCCCTGCAACTTAATTAAACTCCCCCATTCCCCCTCCCCCTCACGCATTGCCTCCTGTTCAATTTATAACAAGCGCCTTAAATTAAAATTTCATTGCTGAAATCCTTTTTTTAAATCTACCAAACAGAAATAAAACCAGGAAGAGAAGGGTGAGTCTTGGAGGGAGGAAGGGGGCAGGGCGGGGGGGGGGGGGGGGGGGTTAATAGGGAGGCTCGGATAACTCACTTTTCCAACTTCTTCCATCGGGCAGAGATTCAGAAGTCTGAGAACACGGACGAACAGACTCAAAAGCAGCTTCTTCCCCACTGTCACCAGACTCCTAAATGACCCTGTTATGGACTGACCTCATTCACACTACACCCATGTCTGCTTCATCCGATGCCAATGCTTATGTAGTACATTGTATATATTGTGTTGCCCTATTATGTATTCTCATGTATTTTCTTGAATTCTGTTTAATTCCCTTTTCTTCCCATGTACTGAATGATCTGTTGAGCTGCTTGCAGAAAAATACTTTTCACTGTACCTCGGTACACGTGACAATAAACAAATCCAATCCAATCCAATCATATATAAAATACACCATAAAATCCTCATTTTATAAATCCTTTTTTTAAATCTGGGACACACACAAAAAAAAATGAAACCAATGTTCCAGGAAGAGGGAGGTGGTTGTTGGAGTGCGGGGGGGGGGTTAATAGATCGTCTCCTCTTTAACATATAAAATGCACCTTAAAAAATATATTTTTTTTAATCCTGTTTTGTCCCTGGGACACTCAGAGCCCCGGACAAAAGTTGAAAGCCGTGTCTGGTCAGGAAGGAATTAAAAACTAGGCACCGACGAGGATGGGATTCGAACCCACGCGTGCAGAGCACAATGGATTAGCAGTCCATCGCCTTAACCACTCGGCCACCTCGTCCTACAGAGTTACAGGCGGCCTCGCGATTCCATGAGCTCGGCACTTGGTTACATTGTTGCCACCGCCGCCGCCGGATACAAATGTCGCAACGTTCGATTGATTGTCTCAACGTTCGATTCATTGTCGCAACGTTCGATTCATTGTCGCAACGGTCCATCCGCTGTCTCAACGTTCCGCCCCCTCCCGGCCACGTGTCCTCCTCCACACTCAGCTTCATTCAAGCTTTGACCTCCCCCCCTCCCTCCACAGATAATTGGGGGGGGGGGGGGAGGGCGGGTTGGCAGGGGTGGGAACGCGGAGGGGCCGAATGGCCTCCCTTCGGATTGAGAGGCCGGAGTCGGAATTACAGGAAGGCAGAGAGGGAGGCCATTCAGCCCCTCTTCTCTACCCCCGCCCCCCCCCCCCCACCTTTCACAGAATTAGAGATATAGGTAAGAGGAAAGGGGGCATTCAGCCCCTCTAGTCTACCCACCCCCACCTTTCACAGAATTGTTAGAGACATAGGTAAGAGGAAAGGGCCATTCAGCCCCTCTACCCCTCACCTTCCACAGAATTATTAGAGATATAGGTAAGAGGAAAGGGGGCATTCAGCCCCTCTAGTCTACCCACCCCCACCTTTCACAAATTGTTAGAGACATAGGTAGCACGAGGAGGCCATTCAGCCCCTCGAGCCCCCCTTCACAGCATAGTGACATGGGGAATGGGGGTAGGAGGCCATTCAGCCCCTCTAGTCTACCCCCCACCTTTTACAGAATTGTTAGAGACAGAGGTAATAATAATAATCTTTATCATTGTCACAAGTAGGCTTAAATCAACACTGCAATGAGGTCACTGTGAAAAGCCCCAAACATAAGTAGCAGGAGGAGGCCATTCAGCCCCTCGAGTCTACTACCCCCACCCTTCACAGAATTGTTGCAAACAGGTAACAGGAGCAGGAGGAGGCCATTCGGCCCTTCGAGCCCACCCCGCCATTCATTACCATCATGGCTGATCATCCAACTCAATACCCTGATCCAAGCCACCCCATCTCCCTTGATCCCCTTCATCACCTCGCCCCCCCCCCGCCTCCACCAGTGCTGTACCTGACCGCTTCAGCCCACCATCTCTGTACCGTCGATTTAGTGCCGAGAGGGCGGGTTTAGAGCGCGGAGCGGGCTGGTTGGGAGCGGCGGGATTTAGAGCGAGGAGCGGGCGGGTTTAGCGGGGCGGGTTGGGAGCGGCGGGGTTTAAACGCGGCGGGTGGGATTTAGACCGGAGCGGGCGGGATTTAGACGGCGGCGCGGCGGGATTTAGACAGCGGTGGGCGGGGTTTAGACGGCGGCGGGCGGGATTTATACGGCGGCGGGGCGGGGTTTAGACGGCGGCGGGCGGGATTTAGACGTGGCAGGGCGGGGTTTAGACATCGGTGGGCGGGATTTAGACGTGGCAGGGCGGGGTTTAGACAGCGGTGGGCGGGATTTATACGGCGGCGGGGCGGGGTTTAGACAGCGGTGGGCGGGATTTAGACCAGAGCGGGCGGGGTTTAGACCAGAGCGGGCGGGGTTTAGACCAGAGCGGGCGGGGTTTAGACGTGGCAGGGCGGGGTTTAGACCGGAGCGGGCGGGATTTAGACCGGAGTGGGCGGGATTTAGACAGCAGCGGGCGGGATTTAGATGGCAGCGGGCGGGATTTAGACGGCAGCGGGCGGGATTTAGACCGGAGCGGGCGGGATGCGGGGCGGGGTTTAGGCCGCGGCGGGCGGGGTTCAGACACGGAGCGGGCGGGGTTCAGACCGGAGCGGGCGGGGCGGGATGCGGGGCGGGATGCGGGGCGGGATTTAGACGGCAGCGGGCGGGGTTTAGACCGGAGCGGGCGGGATGCGGGGCGGGATTTAGACCGGAGCGGGCGGGATGCGGGGCGGGATTTAGATGGCGGTGGGCGGGATTTAGACGCAGCGGGCGGGGTTTAGACCCGAGCGGGCGGGGTTTAGACCGGAGCGGGCGGGGTTTAGACCGTGGCGGGCGGGATGCGGGGCGGGATTTAGACGGCAGCGGGCGGGGTTTAGACCGGAGCGGGCGGGGTTTAGACCGCGGCGGGCGGGATGCGGGGCGGGATTTAGACGGCAGCGGGCGGGGTTTAGACCGGAGCGGGCGGGATTTAGACCGGAGCGGGCGGGGTTTAGACCGCGGCGGGCGGGATGCCGGCCCCTCTCTCCCTCCCCAGGCCCCGCTCTGTATTTCAGGCTCTGGCCGCCTCGCTGCTGCTGTTGGCCGCCCTCCAGCTGCTGTATTTGTGGCTGTTGCCGGGGGAGCGGCCCCGGGATCCGAACCGCCGGTTCCGGGCAGCACAGAGGCCGCTGGCCCGGGACAGCCACCTGGATGCCAGCGGCAGGTACCGGCTGTACCGGGATGTAGGGGGTAGCAGACTCCCTGGGAGGGGGGTCCAGCTCAGCCTGGCCACCCACACCTCTGTCCACAACCTGTACCAGCTGCCAGCGTTACTCCGGCGCTGGCAGGCTCCCCTGGCACTGGCTGTCTTTGCTCTGGCTGGCGAGGTGCCCCAGGCTCTGCTGGCAGTGCGGGGACTGCAGCTATACTGCCCAGGGGTGCAGGACAGGGTCACCTTCACCCTGGTCACCCCCAGCGGCCTCCGCCTGCCAGCTTTGCCCCCTGCCCGCCAAGACGGGGCGGAGGAGGGGGTGCCCTGGGACCCCCGGCTGGATTCGGACACCGAGCCCGAGCCTCACCCCCCCTGCCAGCGGGCGCTGGCCCCCCTGCACCGCCTTCGGCTCCAGCACCGCAACTACGCCCTGGGCAACGCCACCTACCCCAACAACCTGCTCCGCAACGCTGCGCGCGAGGCCCTGCCCTCCCAGCACGTCCTCCTCATCGACATGGACATGCTGCCCAGCGGAGGGCTCCACGCCCACTTCCTGGACCTCCTGTCCAGCCGGCGGGGCGCCTCCTCGCCACAGGAGCCCCCCCCTGACCGCACCCTCTACGTCCTGCCCGCGCTCGAGATCCGCCACAGCCGGCGGGTGCCCTGGGACAAGGCCGAGCTCCAGCGCCTGTACCAGGTGGCTGAGGTGCGGCCCTTCTACTCGGAGCTGTGCCCCCGCTGCCAGGCCCCCACCAACTACAGCCGCTGGATCAACCTGCCCGCCGGGGGCCCCGGGCTCCGGATAGCCTACACCCGCCTCTGGATGGACCCCTGGGAGCCCTTCTACATCTCCCGCAGCACCGTGCCCCCTTTCGACGAGAGGTTCGAGCAGTATGGTTTCAACCGCATCAGTCAGGTGAGCTGTTCGACTGTGTGGGGCAGCGTAAGCCAACCTGGGTGACGGGGATGGGGAGGTATGGGTGACGAGGACAGTTAACGTCGGGGAGCTGATGGGCCTTGAAGAGCATCATCTGATGGTTAAAGGGGTGTAGCCCGGATGCAATGTGGGTGGAGGGGGCGGTGCAAATGGTTAGCGTTGTTGGGCTATTCAACCATAGGACCATTACATGGCAGAGGTGAGTGAGTTGTTAATCCCTGTACTTCGCAAATCCTCTCTCGCCTCAGAGTTGAAGTTTGTATCCCATTCCAGAGGCCTGACATAAACACAGCCTGGCAACACTGAGGGAGTGTCGCGCTGTCAGAGGGTCAGTACTGAGGGAGGGCCGCAGTCAGTACTGAGGGAGTGTCGCACTGTCAGAGGGTCAGTACTGAGGGAGTGTCGCACTGTCAGAGGGTCAGTACTGAGGGAGTGCCGCACTGTCAGAGAGTCAGTACTGAGGCAGCGTCGCACTGTCAGAGGGTCAGTACTGAGGGAGTGCCGCACTGTCAGAGGGTCAGTACTGAGGGAGCTGCACTGTCAGAGGGTCAGTACTGAGGGAGTGCCGCACTGTCAGAGGGTCAGTACTGAGGGAGCTGCACTGTCAGAGGGTCAGTACTGAGGGAGTGCCGCACTGTCAGAGGGTCAGTACTGAGGGAGAGCCGCACTGTCAGAGGGTCAGTACTGAGGGAGTGCCGCACTGTCAGAGGGTCAGTACTGAGGGAGCGCCGCACTGTCAGAGGGTCAGTACTGAGGGAGTGCTGCACTGTCAGAGGGTCAGTACTGAGGGAGCGCCGCACTGTCAGAGGGTCAGTACTGAGGGGGTGCCGCACTGTCAGAGAGTCAGTACTGAGGCAGCGTCGCACTGTCAGAGGGTCAGTACTGAGGGAGTGCTGCACTGTCAGAGGGTCAGTACTGAGGGAGCTCCGCACTGTCAGAGGGTCAGTACTGAGGGAGTGCCGCACTGTCAGAGGGTCAGTACTGAGGGAGCTGCACTGTCAGAGGGTCAGTACTGAGGGAGTGCCGCACTGTCAGTGGGTCAGTACTGAGGGAGCTGCACTGTCAGAGGGTCAGTACTGAGGGAGTGCCGCACTGTCAGAGGGTCAGTACTGAGGGAGTGCCGCACTGTCAGAGGGTCAGTACTGAGGGAGTGCCGCACTGTCAGAGGGTCAGTACTGAGGGAGCCGCTCTGTGGGAGGGTCAGTACTGAGGGAGTGCCGCACTGTCAGAGGGTCAGTACTGAGGGAGTGCCGCACTGTCAGAGGGTCAGTACTGAGGGAGTGCCGCACTGTCAGAGGGTCAAAGCTGAATAAACCACGATGCTCTTTGTCCTACGAGGCAAGCTGGTTTGAACAGAACGGTAGCACTGAAGAAGAGAGGTAACTTTCGCTAAACTGCCTCCTGCTTATATGCATAAAATCTTCTAATCGGTCAAGGACTGCTTCTGTTATCTTATCACTTATTGTTGGTTAATTGCCTGTAGCCAAAGGCTAATTTGATGTATTATCATCAATATCTGTTTTAATGAAATTAGTGTCTGCGTGAATGTCAGGTGCCTTCAGATATATTGGCAAAGAGGGACTGCTATAGAGATCTGTCTCTTTTCAGTGTTGCCATGTTTCTCAGATATATAGATTGTCAAATAGACACTTCTTTGAGGCTGTTATTCTGAATGTCAAGAGTTATATAGTTAAGGGAGGATTTGAGTGTTATTTATCTGGAGAATTTCCTATCCTCATGGTTTGAATAATTATCGGTGCAGGGGGAGTGATCTAAAGAATTTACGGTGTGTTAAAGCAAGGTTTTCCTTATCCAGTATTTGTTTGGAATGTATTAATGATCCTTGAAGTCAGCTAGGAATTTCTCCCAGCAAATGGTGATATCTGCATGACCTTTAGCGGAAGTGGTTTTATTCCACTTTGAATTAAAATGCTGGTTGTATTAATTTCTGTTGCCTTATTTCTTTTTTTTTTAATAAACAATTTTATTGAGGTAGTTTTTGGCTTTATAAACAGTTACAGACATCATCAGAAAGGAAGCAAAAAAAGGCAAAAATGTGCAAACATCCACGTACTTTCAATACTTCAATCGTAACCTATTGCACAAGCCCGCTCCTCTCCCACCGGCACTACCCGCCAATTTATCCCTCCTACTCTACTCTACCCCCCCCCCCCTTCCCCCCCACCCCCCTGCTGACGCTCACTCTCCCGCAAAGAAGTCAATAAATGGTTGCCACCTCCGGGTGAACCCCTGTACAGATCCCCTCAAGGCGAACTTAATTTTTTCCATCCCCAGGAAACTCGACATGTCCGCAAGCCACAACTCAGTCTTCGGGGGCTTTGAGTCCCTCCACGCCAATAATATTCGTCGCCGGGCTATCAGGGAAGCAAAGGCCAGCACATCGGCCTCTTTCTCCCCCTGGGCGCCCGGGTCTTCCGAAACCCCAAAAATTGCCACACCTAGACTCATCACCACCCTTGTTTTTAACACCTGGGACATGACCCCCGCAAATCCCTCCCAGTACCCCCTCAGCTCAGGGCATGCCCAAAACATGTGAACATGGTTCGCTGGTCCTCCCGCGCACCTAGCGCATTTGTCCTCTATCCCGAAAAATTTGCTCATCCGAGCCACCGTCATATGGGCCCGGTGAACGACCTTAAATTGGATCAGCCCGAGCCTAGCACATGTCGCGGTCGAATTTACCCTACTCAGGGCCTCTGCCCACAGCCCACTGTTGCCTTATTTCTAACCGAACTCTGCGGCGAACGTGATATTCATCACACCCCCCTCTTGATAGACCTACATTCTTATTAATCACTGAGTTGCTCTTAATTGAGTCTGTCCTTTCATCTGCGCAATTATTGACTTCTTCGTTGGAAAACCTTTAGTCGGAAGGAACAGGAGAATGTGCATTTGTTTGGCAAGCTATCTTGTAATTAATTCTCGGGTCCATTCTATAGTGGAAGATAATCGCTTCCAAGGACATCCCCACATTCATTGAGGATTCCATGGATTCGATCCTTCAAACGTTGTTGACCTATAAGGGGTAATGTTTCCATTTTCTGTAGGAATGATTGCTTCCCTGCCCATTGCAGACATTTGACTTCTATAGTTCTAATCAATGTATTTTTTGTTCTGCCTCTCGCTGCAATAGCGACGGTGATGGCATTTTGCATGAGGCCTAAGCCTTGTTGAAGAGCTGTTTTCTTTTTTCAGGATTCAATTCAGTCTCTATTTCTTTTTCTGTTTAGTCAATTTCCTTTGCATCAAGTTCATCAGATAATTACAAATGATTTCAAACTTCTCTGAATGATTAGAGTTTACTCTACTTGATTTGAGTCTCTTTTCTTGTTTCTGATGGGGGGGCGGCTCAGGAGTCTTGTTCCTGTGAGTCACAGGGGTGTAGCCACAAGCTCCCGGAGCTTCTTTATCTTTTTGTTGAGGTGGAGAAGTGGAATCAATTTTTGTATTTTATTTCATCGTTAATATGTTCCCTTTTTGGATTGTCTGCGGGAGGTGTCGATGAGATTGGATCCATTCTCATGTATTCACATCCAGTCTACCTTCCTAGCTGCTTCTGTGCTTTCCTTATTTTCTGATGTGTTGGAAAGTGTTAAGCCGCCAAATCTCAGGTATTCCCATGTCGAATATTTGGGATAACGAGGTTGAATAGATTTTGTCTGTATTCCCCTTTGAGATGCATAGGGTATCTTTTTTGAAAATTGAAAATCGCTTATTGTCACGAGCAGGCTTCAATGAAGTTACTGTGAAAAGCCCCTAGTCGCCACATTCCGGCACCTGTTCGGGGAGTGCTGCTGGCCTACTTTAAAAGCCAGCGATTTAGCCCAGAGAGCTAAACCAGCCCCTTTTTGGAAAGGGGGGGGGTTAAGAATAAAATCCTTTTCTTTTCTGGAAAAATAGTGTCAGGAGTCTCATCCATAGATCATAGAATTTACAGTGCAGAAGGAGGCCATTCAGCCCATCAAGTCTGCACCGGCTCTTGGAAAGAGCACACTATCCAAGGTCAACACTTCCACCCTATCCCCGTAACCCAGCAACCCCACCCAACACGAAGGGCAATTTTGGACACTAAGGGCAATTTAGCATGGCCAATCCACCTAACCTGCACATCTTTGGACTGTGGGAGGAAACCGGAGCACCCGGAGGAAACCCACGCACACACGGGGAAACACACAGACAGGGACCCAAGCCGGGAATCGAAGCTGGGACCCTGGAGCTGTGAAGCAATTGTGCTAACCGCTATGCTACCGTGCTGCCCGATCCTGAGTACATTGTGTCGATTCTGAGGTGTAATACTTTTGAACATGTGCTTGTTCAGCTTGTTGGAGAGATTTGCCTTGGGGCTCTGCTCGATATTCGGCCTTTAACCAAGTTCCAGTGTTTTCTGGTTGTACATGGGGATTACCCACTACCGATTCCCATAAGGTGGCCAGATTGTCCGAGTTCCATGTGGTACTCTGGGGAATCCAAGGATTTACTTGATCCTTTTCTCGGGGAATGGCAGGAAAGTAGAAACCTCTTGTGGTGAATGAGATTCACACGGTATTATAAGTTACCAATGTCACTATGTTCCAAGTATATATATGTATCAATATTGTACGTGCAGTTGCACTACCTGACCACCAGGGGGAGTCGCTCTGGGAGTACTCGAGAGTTTGTACTGGGCTCCCCGCTTGGCTCCGCCCAGAACTCCTCCCCCTGGAGCTGCTGTATAAAGATCCGTGCCACAGAGTCAGCTGGCCAGTTCACCGAAAGTTCAACGGCGAACAGGCTGGCTCTGTTGTAAGTATATTAAAACCGCTATTCTAATCCTACAAGCACGTGTCCGTGGAATTGATGGTTCCAGCACCCCGACAAGAGAATTCTATATCGCACTTATCATTTCTAAATTGCAGCATGCAACGCAGGCATGGCTTTATTTCCCCCTGGCCATTCTCTTGGTGACAAATTAAACATTTGGTCTCCCCGGGAGGAGTTATCACAAATAACAGCGAGAAATTGAAGAGTGTCTTGATCATCACTTAACAAATTATTTTCATTCTTGTTCTCTTGAGGCTTGAATGGTAAGTGCCTCAAAGTAACCGGTTCTTAGTTCAGTTTTTAAGGCTTTGTATCGTTGGTAATGCAGTCCTTCCTCCACACGCAAGAGCAAATCTTTCTCTTATCATTTTCCCAAAATATAATTCGAAGTTTTTGTTTTTAAAAAAAAAAACGATATTCGAGATACTGGTAATAAATTGTCTGGAGAATGGGTTTCGTTTAATTCAACGAACGGAAGGGATAATAATTGTTCCTGGTTCCTCATTGTTAATGGGAGCAGATCATCGATTAAGTACTGTTGGTCCCAATAATGTTGGGCTTCTCGATGGCTGGGTGGTGTTAGAATAAAAAGAGTTCCGGTTGCTTCTAAACACTCCGTTTGTCGATGAGCTTGGTCGATACAGGAACAAAGTGTTCGCCATCGTTCCGATAAGGTTGGGATGAATTGTTTTATCACATGAAGGTAATGTTATACAGGTGCTAGCATCAATTCAGGTATCAGTACTTAATTCAAGATATGTCTATGTATAAGTAATAGGATCGTTATAATTAGTTGTCAATTTCCAGGAGACGTTCGATGACGAATCGATTGTGAAATTCTCGGGGTTTATATCAGATTCAGCGAGGTATTCGATAAGTGAAGCTCGGGTTACAGTTTCAGAATCTGCAAGATGCGTGGCAAATGAAGTGAGGCTTGTTACGGCATTGGTACCTCCTGTCCACCTCCAACATCTCCTCTATCAGCCTTCGACGCTCCGCCCCCTGCTCTTTATCCATCTTGGCCTTAAATGATATCACCTCCACCCTCACCCCTGCCTCCCAGACCACTGCCTGCGATGCGTCCCCCGAAGAGTTAAATCCTAAATACTCCTCAATCACCTTCCCGATCTTATCGCAGAAACTTTGCCCGATTTTCGCTTGCTAGCGTGGAGGCCTCTGACCAGGCCTCACTCCCCTCCCCCCTGCCTGGTCTCAAAAAACAAAGAAATTCCCTTCAAACAAACAACACTCAATGCAAGCACACATTCCCCAGAAAACTGCAAAAGAAAACCCAACTCCGACCCCTCCCAAACAGGCAACTTCACACCCTTCAATCACCAATAACAGCATGAAATACAATCTTCCACCACCCCTACTCCGGGTCCAAGAGCAGATCCCATTCCTCAATTCTGCGCCAGGCCTTCCGTCTTCGCAAACTACTCCGCCGCCTCTTTGGAGTTGTAGGTCACCCTCAACTTAGCTGGGTACACTATGCTGAACCGCACCCTGGTGTTTTACAGTGCCATCTTCACTAGGCCGAAGATCGCCCCCCCCCTCCTCGCCAACTCCACCGTTAAGTCCTGGTAGATACGTATACCAGCTCCCGCCCACTGAACCTCCCACTTCTGCTTTGCCCAACTCAGGACCTTCTGGAACGCTTTGCCAGCGGAGGTGGTAGAGGCGGGCACGATAGCATCATTTAAGATGCATCTGGACAGGTATATGAACGGGCGGGAACGGAGGGAAGTAGATCCTTGGAAAATAGGCGACAGGTTTAGATAAAGGATCTGGATCGGCGCAGGCTGGGAGGGCCGAAGGGCCTGTTCCTGTGCTGTAATTTTCTTTGTTCTTTGTTTTGTTCTTCTTTACTGCTCTTGGCGTCTCCTTGGTCTTTGGTTTGGGCCTCAACGACCGATGAGCCGTGTCCAGTTTGTACCGAGCGGGGTCATCTCCCTCCCCCACCAACATCTTAGCAAAATACTCCTCGGACCCTCCGCCCCCTCGGGCAGGCCCACGAGTCTCAAGGTTCTGCCGCCTGGATCTGTTTTCCAGGCCCTCCACCTTCGCAATCAGTCCTTTGTTGGCCTCCGTCACCCTCTGCAGTTCACCCATCGAGGTGAGCTGACCGCTATGCTGCGACATGGCCTCCTCCAACCCCTTCCGTTTCTCCCCCTGCCCCTGCACCTCGGCCGATGTCCTCGACGCCGCAGCCTCCACCGGAGCATTCGCCTCCACCGCCAACACCTTCCTTGCCGCCATCATTTTCTTCCCCATCACCTCCACGTGTTTAGCAAACTGTTTTCTGAATTCCATGGCCATCACCTGGGTCAGGGCAAGGGGAGCGACCCCACCCAGTGTACCCAGCCTCCGCCATCTCTCCTCCTGCCGTCTGACTCGTTCACTCGACGCCAAACTTTCGCTCGCCCCCTTCTTGCCAGCGGCTTTCTTCCCGGACATTCCCGCACCAGCTTGTTCAAAAACCGCTCTGAAACCAGATATTAAAATCCAAAAACCAGAGCCTCCAGCAGGAGCCACCCAACGTGCGAATTCCATCGACGTGTCACCCCAGCACGTCGCCGAGAATTTTAAACTTAAATATGGGCAGTTATGAGGGCAACGCGGAGCGGGCTAAAGTGAACCGGGAAATAGGGGCCTCATGGTAGCATGGTGGTTAGCATCAATGCTTCACAGCTCCAGGGTCCCAGGTTCGATTCCCGGCTGGGTCACTGTCTGTGTAGAGTCTGCACGTCCTCCCCGTGTGTGCGTGGGTTTCCTCCGGGTGCTCCGGTTTCCTCCCACAGTCCAAAGATGTGCGGGTTAGGTGGATTGGCCATGCTAAATTGCCCGTAGTGTAAGGTTAATGGGGGGATTGTTGGGTTACGGGTATACGGGTTACGTGGGTTTAAGTAGGGTGATCATTGCTCGGCACAACATCGAGGGCCGTAGGGCCTGTTCTGTGCTGTACTGTTCTATGTTCTATGAAACGTGCTTAACATCAATAGATGTTCAGTGGCGGGATTTGCGAACGTCATGTCAGAGGTCCTGGAAGAGAGGGTGAAAGATGAGTCATAGCCACAGAAACCCAAGGAAACCGGGTGCTATTGGGAAACCAAGGGGAAAGGGTGTTAATGGCAGTCCCCAGAGAGAACAAAAGACGTGAAAGGTCAAACAGCAGAGAAACTAACATCAGAGGATGAACTGTAGGTGTAGGGGAAGGGGGAAGCAAAGAGGAGAAAGGTGCAGGAAAGGTGGATAAGATGGGGGGGGGGGGATTAAATGTATATTAAGAAAGAAAGAAATGGTAAAAGACAGTTAAAATTAAATTAAAACTAATGGGTCGAGGTGGGGCTGATCATCTGAAGTTGTTGAATTCGATGTTCAGGCCGGAAGGCTGTAGTGTGCCTAACCGTAAGATGAGATGTTGTTCCTCCAGTTTGCGTTGAGCTTCACTGGAACATTGCAGCAGGCCAAGGACAGACATGTGGGCATGGGAGCAGGGTTTTGTGTTAAAATGGCAAACAACAGGAAGGTCAGGGTCCAGAATGCGCACAGACCAAAGGTGCTGAGCACAGCGATCACCCAGTCTCCGTTTGGTCTCTCCGATATAGAGGAGGCCACATTGGGAGCAGCGAATGCAGTAGATCAAATTGGAAGAGATGCAAGTGAAACGCTGCTTAACCTGGAATGAGTGTTTTGGGCCTGGGATGTTAAGCATGGAAGAGGTAAAGGGGCAGGTGTTACACCTTCTTCCATTGCATGGGAAGGTGCCAGGGGTGCTGGGAGAGGTACTGGGTATGGTGGAGGTGTGGACCGGATTATCTCGGAGGGAACGGTCTCTGCAGAATGCTGACAGGGGGAGTAAAGGGAAGATGTGTTTGGTGGTGGTATCACGCTGGCGTTGGCGAAAATGGCGGAGGATTGTGCGTTGCATACGGAGGCTGGCGGGATGAAATGTGAGGATGAGGGGGACTCTATCCTTGTTCTGGGAGGGAGGGGGGGGGGGGGGGGCGAGGGTAGTGGCGTGGGAGATGGACCGCATAGTTGAGGGCCCTGTCCACAACTGTAGGTGGATAATTGGATATGTTATTGTGATGTGCTTGCCTTCATCGGGCCGCTAATTGTTTAGGTTAATCTGTGAAAATAACAAATGCTTCAATAAAATATTTTCTTAAAAAGATCAGTGGCAAACATTTAAAGAGATATTTCAGATTATCCAGCAGACACATTCCAATGAGGGACAAAAATTGCAGACTGTCACACGGGGGATAACTAAAAATGTTTAATACCGTATTAAACTTAAAAGAGAGAGCAGATATCTGCAATAAACTGAGTCGCAGGAGGCAGAGTAGAAAGAACAGGGTGGCACGCTAGCGCAGTGGTTAGCACTGCTGCCCCATGGAACCGAGGACCCGGGTCACTGTCCGTGGGGAGTTTGCATATTCTCCCCGTGTCTGCGTGGGTCTCGGCCCCACAACCCAAAAAGGTATGCAGGTTAGGCGGAATGGCCATGTTTCTCGGGACTTGTGGGAGGAAACCGGAGCGCCCGGAGGAAACCCACGCAGACACAGTGCAGACTCCGCAGACAGTAACCCAAGCCGGGATTCGAACCCGGGACCCTGGCGCTGTGAAGCCACAGTGCTAACCACTTGTGCTACCGCGCCATTTTTGATTATCAGCCGAGCTCATGACATGGCTGCTGGAAGCAGCCCACATTCACCCAGAGACCCAGTCTCTGCAAACAAAAGGAATACGACCAAGCCTGGCACCTTTTCGAATTATCCAGGAGTTTGAGGAGCCTATTGGTCTCCATCGCTTTTACCATGACCACCAGGCAGCACAGTGGTTAGCACTGTGGCTTCACAGCTCCAGATTCGATTCCTGGCTTGGGTTACTGTCTGTGTGGCGTCTGCACGTTCTCCCCGTGTCTGTGTGGGTTTCCTCCTGCAGTCCAAAGATGTGGTCAGGTGGATTGGCCATGATCAATTGCCCTTAGTGTCCAAATGTTATGGGGGGGGGGGGGGGATTTGGTTTCTTGGGAAAGGGTTGCGTTCTGGAGTTCGCCAGCAATTTGGTGACATTCCCAAGATGGCTGTTTAACCTTTCCAGTTAATTTGCTGCTTTTACCAAGTTTAATTTCTCTTGCTAGGCCTGTGAACTGCACGTAGCTGGATATACCTTTGCTGTGCTGGATAACGCATTCCTCATCCACAAGGGCTTCAAACTGGCCAGCGAGTTCCACCCACAGAAGGACGAGGAGAATCGACGCAACAGAATCCTCTTCCGGCAGTTTAAACAGGAGCTGAAGTCGAAATACCCCGACTCCCCTCGCCGCTGTTGAAATAACGCCCCCCCCCCCCACAACAAAGGATTGGTGATAAAGCCCAGACTGCCTCATTCACCCTCAACACAAGGGGCTACGTGTGATCATCGTCGCTACTGAGGTGGGTGGGTGCTACTTTAGTCAGGTCTTTGCTTTTCCACTGGGTCAGTCTGGACTGGGGCAGTACTGGAAGGAACCTTCACCAACTTTGCCCAACATCAAACCTGGGGCCAAGTCCTAGCCAATACTGAAGTTGTGAAAAAGATTTTTGCCAAAACTGGACTGCGCCTGGATATCAAATATGGGAACAGGTCTGTCACTGTATAACACTGGGGTACAGTGCTGGTGGGGATGGGTCTGTCACTGTATAACACTGGGGTACAGTGCTGGTGGGGACGGGTCTGTCGCTGTATAACACTGGGGTACAGTGCTGGTGGGGACGGGTCTGTCGCTGTATAACACTGGGGTACAGTGCTGGTGGGGACGGGTCTGTCACTGTAAAACACTGGGGTACAGTACTGGTGGGGACGGGTCTGTCGCTGTAAAACACTGGGGTACAGTGCTGGTGGGGACGGGTCTGTCGCTGTATAACACTGGGGTACAGTGCTGGTGGGGACGGGTCTGTCGCTGTATAACACTGGGGTACAGTACTGGTGGGGACGGGTCTGTCGCTGTATAACACTGGGGTACAGTGCTGGTGGGGACGGGTCTGTCGCTGTATAACACTGGGGTACAGTGCTGGTGGGGACGGGTCTGTCGCTGTATAACACTGGGGTACAGTGCTGGTGGGGACGGGTCTGTCGCTGTATAACACTGGGGTACAGTGCTGGTGGGGACGGGTCTGTCGCTGTATAACACTGGGGTACAGTGCTGGTGGGGACGGGTCTGTCGCTGAATAACACTGGGGTACAGTACTGGTGGGGACAGGTCTGTCACTGTATAACACTGGGGTACAGTACTGGTGGGGACGGGTCTGTCAGTGTATAACACTGGGGTACAGTACTGGTGGGGACGGGTCTGTCGCTGTATAACACTGGGGTACAGTGCTGGTGGGGACGGGTCTGTCGCTGTATAACACTGGGGTACAGTACTGGTGGGGACGGGTCTGTCGCTGTATAACACTGGGGTACAGTACTGGTGGGGACGGGTGTCACTGTATAACACTGGGGTACAGTACTCATAGATATCATAGAATTTACAGTGCAGGAGGCCATTCGGCCCATCGAGTCTGCACCGGCTCTTGGGAAGAGCACCCTACCCAAGGTCAACACCTCCACCATATCCCCGTAACACAGTAACCCCACCCAGCACTAAGGACAATTTTGGACACTAAGGGCAATTTATCATGGCCAATCCACCTAACCTGCACATCTTTGGGACTGTGGGAGGAAACCCACGTACACACGGGGAGGATGTGCAGACTCCACAGTGACCCAAGCCGGAATCGAACATGGGACCCTGGATCTGTGAAGCAATTGTGCTGTCCACAAGGTTACTGTGCTGGTGGGGACGGGTCTGTCACTGTATAACACAAGTACAGCATCATAGAATTTAGTGCACACCATTTGGCCCATCATGTCTGCACTGGCCCTTGAAAAGAACACCGTACCCAAGCCCACGCCTCCACCCCATAATCCCAACTAACCTTTTTGGACACTCGGAGAATATAGCATGGCCAATTCGCCTAACCTGCACATCTTTGGATTGTGGGAGGATACCCACCCACACAGGGTAAAGGTGCAAACTCCACACAGTGACCCAAGCCAGGAATCAAACCTGGACCTGTTAAGCAACTGTGCTGCCCCTAATGGTGGGGACAGGTCTGTCACTGTGTATTGGGGTACTGTACTGGTGGGGATGGGTCATTTAAAATCACAGGTACTGAGTCACTTTTAGCCTCATACCCTGTATGTTATACCCATACGAGATTACTCAATGTTCAGTATTGTTATTGCTGTAACTATCCCAGCGGAGTGAATTGAAAGATAGCTAGTGCATCATGTACATATTTGTATATTTTGTTGTGCGAACTTAAATGGAATAAATTAATTTAGAGTACGAAAATAAAGACTCTGGACTCCAGTCCTTCCGAGACACCACCCGATCAAATCACGCCCCTGCAAGATGGAGCTGCTCGACTGGCAGAGGCATCATTCTTTACCCACCACAGTAATGTAAAACAAACAGACTAGACTAGAACCAGAGGGTTAAAAAAAGATTGAAATTTATTTCAAGGTTACAAACATAATTGATGCTGCAGGACAGGAACAGCTTCACCAACAGAAGTCCATTCAGACTGTATTCAGCGTACAATCACACACCTCTTTACCTGTGGGGGGAGAAGAACAGGCAGGTATAAATATTCACTCCACAGCAACATCCACCATTTTGAATAGATCTTTTTTTAAGAAATGTGTTTTAAAAAAAAAAAAAGAGTACCCAATTAGTTTTAAATCTTCCAATTAAGGGGCAATTTAGCGTGGCCAATTCACCTGCCCTGGCCATTTTTGGGACCTCCAACTGCAGACGGTGATCACAGATCAAGTCAGGGAGGATTGATCCTCATTCAGCCCAGTATTACGGCACTCTCCTCCATTCCTGCAGTGCACAGGGAGCACTGGCACAAACCAGTCCTCCTCGAACACTGTTTATCACACTGGCGTCACAGCCTGTACCACCACCCATACAAATAGAAACACTGGGGAGGATCGGTGAGCAGCGGTTTGATAAATAAACACCTACCCAGTGCCAGTGGGACCAGATGCAATATCCCAGGGATTGAACAAAGCTCATTCACATGACAGCTGGTCGAATACAGGTTGCAATAGCCCAGGAGCTTTCTACCCCCCCTCACCCCCGACAAGACTCCCTTCCCATGGCAATCAGACCAGAAACGCACCAATCAGTCATCTAACAATCAGACTGGGGCGGTAATGCAGTCATCATTTATGCCAGTAAGACGGTAAACAATTGACCAGCTTGCATTGAACTAACCTAGACAGCCAGCAGAATCTCCCGCACCTGTAACAAGAGGAAGAGTCAGTCAATACAGCTCTAGACCCAGCATCATAGCACTGCCCTGTAGAGGCAGCTTTAATCAGGATCACAGGAAGCCACGGCCAATTCAGGGCACGGCGATGGAACAGCAGCAGAGCCCAAGCATCGAGCATTAAGTGACATCAGCACTCAGAAGTATCCCCTGAACAAGTAGGATTCCGAGTAACACCCTGATTAACAGCTACACCCTGTGTAACAATTCAAATGGACTCAACTGGGCTAGCATTGCACGTGCTCACTAGATTCCGGCCCCAGGAGTATTTGCTGCAACAGTGGCCAGCTACATCCCTCCGCACCCCCCCCCCCCCCCCACACACACACACACACACAATACTCCAACCCTTCCCATGGCAATCAGACCAGAAACGCACCAATCAGTCATCTGATAATCAGACTGGGGCGGTAATGCAGTCATCATTTGGGCCAGTAACAGTAAAAGATTAACGTGTGGGATGTGAAGGGGGGGGGGGGTGTTAGTGTCACACACTAAGCAGTCTGGAAACTGGACCGAAATCACCACCAAACACAAAGGAGACAAAGCAGGGAGGTGGATTACAGAACACACCCACCTGATCATTCTGGCAAGGATGGTCTGCTCCCATCTGTGCTGGAGAGAGACGAGAAGGTATTAGGAGAGCTTTCCCAGGTGTCCCCCCTTCCCACAAGCACATCCCCAGCTAATGCTGCATCAGAATTTTGATAACATCACATCGGTCAGGAGAACGAAATTCCACTAATTAAAATCATCATGTTACTGCAGCAGCCAAAGGCAATTTCTCATTTCTCACCAGATACCGCACCCCTCCCCTGCAATTCCAACAACCCTGGAGCAAACCACACCGCCCTCCCCGATTACAGGTTACCAGCCTGCATCTCGTGCGGAAATCTTTGGGAGCAGAGGCTTGAACCCCAACACACTCACCCTGTGCCACGGGACACCCTCGCCTCAAAAAAGCGTTCAGACTGAAAGGGAACAGAAAACAAAAGCCTGGTCAACAACTGGCGCTAGTGGAGTGTCTGAAATCCGACGCAGCAGCTGGAGTCACTCAGGATGTTTGGAGTCTTTTCACACAGGTTCAAAGTGAGCTAAGGATCATCATCACTGGACTGGTGTTTGTTTTCTAGAGCAGAGCAGCGTCGCCTTTGAGAACAGCCCCCCCCCCCCCCCCCCCCGAGCATAGCAGCCTCTGGGAATGTCCGGGGCCGATTGCTTTGGAGGACGGAAGAGGAGTGACCCCGGGGCTGCATGGTGACCTGACTGGGAGATTGGATCACAGAAGGAGCAGGGACACGGCAAAGGTCCCACCCACACACAAGCCATTGGGGGGGGGGGGGGGGGGGGGGATTACAAGTTAGAGCAAACCAGCCCAAACAGGCGACGCTGCCCCATCACCTCAGAATTGCTGCTCACCTGGACTTGCAGGTCTCTAACACCGGATCGTGTTCAGTCACCCTAGAAGAGAAAAGCAGACAGCATTGGAAGGAGAACGGCCCGGCCTAATCATCACCCCCCCCACCCCACCACATCAGCAGCCCCGTTTGTCCCATCAGACCGTTCCAGAGAACAAGCTGTCCTCATTTCACACTGGGCGAGGCAGTGGGTTCACCTTTGCAGGTTCTGCCTCTGCACAGCACGTAAGACATGGATTAACATCATCCCGAGGACAAACCCTGCTAACTGGGAGGGAGGAGTACAGGAAGAAATCCCCCTCCCTGAAATACAGTAGGAAGTCTTACAACACCAGGTAAAGTCAGACTTTAACCTGGTGTTGTAAAACTTCTTACCGTGCTCACCCCAGTCCAAGACTGGCATCTCCACATCATGGCTCCCTGAAATGCACTTGGTTAACCAGTGCCACAGAAACCACTAACGTGACCAACCACTGATCAGAATGAGACAGATCACCACTTACCCAGGACTGCCGCTTTCACACACACGTCAAGGCCATACCTGCAACACAGAAGAGATGGTAAATGGGTGCAGGGAGGAGGAAGATGCTGAGAAGAAACTACACGGCCAGACCAGACTGGTTTGATCAGGGCTTTGGTGACTTCAGTGTGTCATTCGACAAGAATCTGTCGTCCACCTGCAGGCCAATGCCCGTTATCATCCTTTCAAACCATCCAATAACCCCTCTCCCGTGCCAATCCAAACCTCGGCTGTGAGACTCATCCCTTCCTTAGACAAGGGTGGGATGGTCGTTCTACCCCCAGTGACATCGCACAGTGCGGCAGATCTCTCAGCAACACCCAGGACAGCTGCCACCTTGCTGCAGGAGCCTTCTCTAGTCCACAAAGTTCTTCACTTACCCACTGCTTGCGCCCCAGGCACCTTCAGCTGGCCTGCAGAGGGAGACACAAAGAGGAGTTCATAGAATCACACGAATGCGTACAAGGCAGGTCATGCGAGCTTGCGCCGACCCCTACAATAGAGCACCTTAACCTCGGCCCCCACACCACCCCTGTAACCCTGCCTAACCGGCACACCTTTGGGCTGTGGGAGGAAACCAGAGCACCCACACAGACATGGGGAGAAAGTGCAAACCCCACACAGGGCGGTTCGATCCTGGGTCACTCTGTGGAATTTGCACGTTCTTCCCTTGTCTGCGCAGGTCCCACCCCCACGACTTTAAAAAAAAAACGATGTGCAGGGTAGGTGGATTGGCCACACTAAATTAGATAAATTTAAGATATTTAAAAAAGCAAACACCAGATAGTCACACGAGGCCAGAATTGAACCCCGGTCCCTGGGGCTGTGAGGCAGGCGTGCTAACCGCTGTGCTGCCCCTGGTCAGTGCGAAAGTACAAGAGTGGCTGCACCATCAGAAATATGATAAGATTGCTCAGCATCAGCTTTCAGACGAACGAGACTTCATTTCATAACATCATTGGTGCAAAGAAACCACCCGACAGCTGCTTCACCCGCGCCTGGAGCAACCCACCTCAGAACAAGGTCAATAGAACGCTGGCCGTTACATCCTGGAGTATAGAAGGATGCAGAAGTTATGCTGCAGCTTCAGACACCACTTGGGAGTCAGGGAGCAGATCTGGACACCACACCGCAGAAAGGATATTTGGCCTTGGGTGGGAAACACAGGTTTATAAGAACGATACCGAGGCTTCAGGGGCGAATGATAAGGGGAGGGGGGGGGGAGATAATACAAAATAAGGCCCCTGTTCTCTAGGATTTAGACAGCTAAGGGACGTGATCAAAGTGGGAAAAGACATGGTAGATTAAAGCAGTTTCCACTGGTTGGAGATTGTACAACTGGAGGGAATAGTTTTAACTCTCCGTGTCTGCGTGGGTTTCCTCCGACAAGCCCCGAAAGACGTGCTTGTTAGGTGAATTGGACATTCTGAATTCACTCTCCGTGCACCCGAACAGGCGCCGGAATGTGGCGACTGGGGGCCTTTCATTGCAGCGTTTGATTGTTAGCCTAATTGTGGCAATAATTATTAATTAAAACAGGACAGATGTTAGCAGCCTTGAGGGGCTGAATGGCCTATTCCTATTGTCAGAATGATCGCACGTTGGGCTTAAGGCACTGATTCAATTTTGGTGGGTTAAAAAGGAACAACCTTTGTGCAGTGTACCCACTACTGGAACCCTGCCACGTGAGAGAGTGTTTGGAGTGAATGACTGCGCCCGAGGAGCAGCACAGGGAAAGGGGAGGTGGGTAGACGGAGCTCCTTCCTCCTGCTGCAAGCGAGGGATAGAAACTAGGCCCATTGCCACTCCCAGGCTTTGCGGCCCACCCCCTCATAACTGGAAAGGTTTTGAAACGGCAACATCGCCAGGAAGGAGACCCCCAGTTACACTGGAGTCTCCCCCCCCCCCCCCCCCACCGTTCCCGAACAAATTCTTACCTGGTCACGAGGGAAAGTCCTCCATACTTGCTGCCATGGTCACTGCGAGGCACACACCCTGTCGTGGGAAGGGAAAAACACCAATTACTAGGGTTCCTGACCATCAGGGTTTGAGGGGAGGGAGGGAGGGAGGGTTGAGTGTTTGCTGTTGATCTCAGTTCAAAGTTCAGCATCAACTTCAATTCAGATATATGCTTGTCTGTTATTGATCATCATTGAAACAGCAGGTTTAAGGCCACACAGCAAGATACTGAACCCCTCTACTCTAATCAGGCTGGGCAGAAGTAATCCCCCATAACCAAATTCTCCAGGGTATTTATTTGGATTCCACTGGACTGGTGGAAACAGCCCCACCCCTTTCGAATAGGGCGGAATTTACTGGCCCTGAAGACAACAAGGGGAGCCTCAAGTTAATGTGAACCAGACGTCCTTACTTTACGGCAAATTAAAGTTTATAAACTGCTCATTCGGGCATCAACTAGCTTCCTTCCACTTGTTCCACCCATCGCATCTTCAGCATCGTTCCCTTAACACTCGCAAACCGGTCTTTCCTATTTATCCAGCTCTTTGCCTCAGAAACCAGGCACGGGAGTAGGCCCAGCCATTAAATATCACCTCAATCTCAACCGTACTCCCCTCTCTCCCCCCCCCCCCCCCCCCCCCCCCCGATACCCCTTTAGTCTAGAAATCCATCCTTGCCTCAAATATCAGCAAGTGACTTGGCCGCCTGTGGTAGAGAATTGCAGAGGGTCATTACAGTCCGACATGGCACACCTGTGACCCACTTGACCCCCCCCCCCCAAAACAGGCAGAGAAAATACCGTTCCTGCACCCAGTCAGAATCGAAGCTTCAATCAGACCCCCCCCCTAAAATTCCACTTGCGCCAGGAAACCAAACTCTACAATGGGGGGGATTATTAATGGCTGGTTTACACTTGTGACTCCCAGCTTCACGAGTTGAGGAGAAATGACAAAGCTCACCTGGAGACTGCCGGCTGACCAGAACCAAGGAGGAACCTGCAAAGTCCAAAGATGTGCAAGGTTAGACAGGGTTACAGGGATAGGACTTTGGGGGGGGTGTGCAGGGTGCACGTTTGCAGGGTCAGTGCAGCTTCGATGGGCCGAACGGCCATCTGCACTGTTGGGATTCTATCTTTACAAAGGGAACATTGTTGCACCTCAACAACTTAGTGTCACAAAGTGATGATCCCCACGACAACAGCAGAAATGTCAAAAGCAACCCCCCCCCCGGGTGAAAAACAAGCACCATTATTCACCAGAAAAGGTTAAAGGAGCAGAACAGGGCTGTCAATGACTAATGTGACGGGGGGGGGGGGGCAGTTCAGTGCTACTCAGTCAAGAGAAAAACTGTCTACATGAAACATACAGAAAGAGAGAATTCACAAACATCATTGTAGCAGAGGCATTTCAGCGTATCGAGGACCCCCCCCCACCCCGCCAAAGAGCAGGCGAATATTACCTGTATCGACGGGACGACATCCTGAGCGAACCTGAAGGACACAAATTCAGAATTAAGCAGTTAGAAGACCACAAACACGAAGGGGACGCCATCACGGAACTGTCACAGGGCAGGGGGCAGCCACCAGTGTCCGTACCAGCTCTCTCTGGTACAGGGGTTAGTGCTAATTGTCCACCTTACACCCCCCCCCCCCCCCGGACAAGCACACAGGTTGGTGCCAATGGTCTGCTTTCCACACCCCCCAAACACCAGGGGCTGCTGCCAATCATCTGCCTACGACCCCCCCCCACCTCCAAGTTGGGGACCTCAGTAGAAGATTGATCAGAAAAAAGCCCTGATAGATTAATCAAGCAGCACAGAGGGGGGAGGCGGAAGAAGAGCAGCCGCAAAGTGACTGTGAGGTGACCGGTCAGCCACCAAGTCACCAGTCAGCCACAAAGTGACCGCAGAGTCACCGGCCAGCCACAAAATCACCGGTCAGCCACAGAGTGGCCCGCAAAGTCACCGGTCAGCCACAAAGTCACCGGTCAGCCACAAAGTGACCACAGAGTCACCGGCCAGCCACAAAGTGACCGGTCAGCCACAGTGACCGCAAAGTCACCGGTCAGCCACAAAGTGGCCACAAAGTCACCAGTCAGCTGCAAAATGACCAATCAGGGGTAGCAGGAATTCAAGGGGCCGAATGGCCTCAGCCTCATTGAACGAGGCGCCAGGAGGTGACTCTTTAACCGAGATGAACCACAAAGCCCACCCCAGGCCCAGTTACTGCAGAAAAACACCAGAGGGAAGAACATTTCACCCCAGTTTGGAAAATAAATGGCCCCCAAAAGGGCTGAGGATTGAAGGGGGGGGTCACACCATGTTGGGGGGAGTGACAGGGAGCTGGGTTAACCCAGTCTGCGCTCCCTGGGATGGGGAATTCAGGCCTCGGAGCAGCGGCTCCCTCCCAATCTCAGATCACTACGGTGCAGTCACAGCCGAGGCTCAGAACAGGTCTGTGAGTTAAAGTGCTCATCATCGAGGGAGGCAGCGCCATCGGGGCGGAAGGGCGGCGCGGGGGGAAAGCCGGGGCTCCGGGGTAGGCGGCGAGGGGGTTGTGGAGGGTTAGGGAGGGCCGGAGGAGGGAGGATGGCAGCGGATTGCCGCGGCCCCCCTCCCTGACTCCGCTCAGACTCACCTCAGAGACCAACACAAAATGGCCGAGCGACGGCCGCGCCTGCGCTTTTATAGCAGTGCGGGGCATGCTGGGAGGCAGGGCGCAGCGCGGGGCATGACGGGGATGAGGGCGGGCCTGCTTTTGGCGCCAGATCTCTTGGCCACTTTCCTCCCTCTGGCTCAGTGGCTGAGGGTGGGGGTGAGTTGGAAGCTCCAAACTCCATTATTACCCCTGCTCCAGATAAAAATAAACCTTCCCATCAACATGACTGCCCTTTGCAGGGAAGCACCTAATGCCACAACACTGCAGGAGGCCCTTCTTCCTTCCTCTGCTATCCCTTTTGAAAGAATTCTGCAATCTCATTGGCCTGCAGATCTGCCACCTCCCCCCCCCCCCCCCCCAATCTTTATTACATTCCCTCCAGACGTTGGGAGTTATGATCCCGTGCACCTGCCATGCTTTCCCCAAGGTGGTGGCGATTCCAGACTTTGGAGCAAACCGGACCCGAGGGGCCATCGCCCTATTCCACTCTTCACAAACAGGCACGCTCACTATCTTTCAATTTGTAATCGGGCAGCACGGTACTGCAGTGGTCAGCGCTGCTGCCTCACGGCACCTTGGACCCGGGTTTGACCCCGGCCCTGGGTCACATAGAACATAGAACAGTACAGCACAGAACAGGCCCTTCGGCCCTCGATGTTGCGCCGAGCAATGATCACCCCACTCAAACCCACGTATCCACCCCATACCCGCAACCCAACAACCCCCCCCCTAACCTTTTTTTTTTAGGACACTACGGGCAATTTATCATGGCCAATCCACCTAACCCGCACATCTTTGGACTGTGGGAGGAAACCGGAGCACCCGGAGGAAACCCACGCACACACGGGGAGGACATGCAGACTCCGCACAGACAGTGACCCAGCCGGGAATCGAACCTGGGACCCTGGAGCTGTGAAGCATTTATGCTAACCACCATGCTACCGTGCTGCCCATCACGCACGAACAGACTCAAAAAGAGCTTCTTCCCCGCTGTTACCAGACTCCTAAACGACCCTCTTTAAGAACTGATCTGATTAACACTACATGCTTCCCCCGATGCTGGTGTTATGTAGTTACGTTGCGTACCTTGTGTTGCCCTATTATGTATTTTCTTTTCATGTACTTAATGATCCGTTGAGCTGCTCGCAGAAAAATACTTTTCACTGTACCTCGGTACACGTGACAATAAACAAAATCCAACTCCAATCCAAATCCACTGTCCGTGTGGAGTTTGCACATTCTTCCCATGTCTGCGTGGGTCTAGCCCCCGACCCCCCCCCCCCCACAATCTAAAGATGGGCCGGGAAGGTGGATTGGCCACGCTAAACTGCCCCTTGGTTGGACAAAAAAAAAGAATTGGGTACTCTAAATTTATAAAATTGCTTCAGCATCTTCAGAGTTTTATAAAAAGGAATCAAAAATAGAAGTCAGTGATTTAGCTTTATTCATTTCTGAACACACGCCTCACATCTTGAAATTCCAAGTGAATGAACACTGCATGATTCACGTCTTTCCATCTGTCCGCAGTTTGACAACCAGGGATGAATACACCGCCAACAGTGACAAACTGTTTCACCTAAAGTAAATCTAGAATTATTTCCCAAAAAAAATGTGCTGTGGGTTTTGGCAACAGATGACAAGATTTTTTTCAGAGGCACAAGGCTATGCCCGAAAATAACATCAGACCATCATTCCAGTCTGGAAGACTTTGAGAAAGAGTCATCCAGACTCGAAATGTTAGCTCGCTTCTCTCTCCGCAGATGCAGTCACACCTGCAGAGATTGGCCAGCATTTTCTGATTTTGTCCCCCATGATTTTTTAAAATTCAGTCATGGACTGTGGACCAGGATTTACTGCCCATCTCTAGTTGCTTTTGAACTGAGTGTCTCGCTCGGCCATTTTGGAGAGTGGCATTTAAGAACCAGTTTTGCTGTGGGTCTGGAGTCACTTGTAGGCCTTGACCGGGTAACCATGGCAGATTTCCTTCCTTAAAGGACATTAGTGAACCAGGTGGGTTTTTTTTTAAGAACAATCGGCAATGGTTCTATGGTCACCGTTTAGACCTTTAATTCCAGACATTTACTGAATTCAAACTTCACCATTTGCCGGACGGGATTCAAACTCCTGTCCTCACAACATCACCCAGGGTCTCTGGATTACAAGTCCAGAGATTTTGTCTGAAATGGAGAATTCTGATTGCTATCTTGAACAAACTTTCTTTTCATGAAATACAGGAAATCATTTTAAGGCTGGTTAAAGCTGGTTAAAGCAGTAATTTCCTAATCGAAGTACTATCCCCGTACCCTAACCTGCAGTTCGCAGGACACTAAGGGGCAATTTAGGTCATCTTCACTGTGGGAGGAAACCGCAGCAGACACGGGGAGAACGTGCAGACTCTGCACAGTGACACAGCGGGGAATCGTACCCGGGTCCCAGGCACTGTGAGACAGCAGTGTTAACCCGGGTCCCCAGCACTGTGAGACAGCAGTGTTAACCCGGGTCCCTGGCTCTGTGAGACAGCAGTGTTAACCCGGGTCCCTGGGACTGTGAGACAGCAGTGTTAACCCGGGTCCCTGGCACTGTGAGGCAGCAGTGTTAACCCGGGTCCCTGGCACTGTGAGACAGCAGTGTTAACCCGGGTCCCTGGCACTGTGAGACAGCAGTGTTAACCCGGGTCCCTGGCACTGTGAGACAGCAGTGTTAACCCGGATCCCTGGCACTGTGAGACAGCAGTGTTAACCCGGGTCCCTGGCACTGTGAGACAGCAGTGTTAACCCGGGTCCTTGGCACTGTGAACACTGCAATCTTAACCTGGGTCCCTGGCACTGTGAGACAGTAATCTTAACCCGGGTCCCTGGTACTGTGAGACAGCAGTGTTAACCCTGGTCCCTGGCACTGTGAGACAGCAGTGTTAAGCCGGGTCCCTGGCACTGTGAGACAGCAGTGTGCACCTAGGGACCTGGCTCTGTGAGGCAGCAGTGTTAACCCGGGTCCCTGGCACTGTGAGACAGCAGTGTTAACCCGAGTCCCTGGCACTGTGAGACAGCAGTGTTAACCCGGGTCCCTGGCACTGTGAGACAGCAGTGTTAACCTGGGTCCCTGGCACTGTGAGACAGCAGTGTTAACCCGGGTCCCTGGCACTGTGAGACAGCAGTGTTAACCCGGGTCCCTGGCACTGTGAGACAGCAGTGTTAACCCGGGTCCCTGGCACTGTGAGACAGCAGTGTTAACCCGGGTCCTTGGCACTGTGAACACTGCAATCTTAACCTGGGTCCCTGGCACTGTGAGACAGTAATCTTAACCCGGGTCCCTGGTACTGTGAGACAGCAGTGTTAACCCTGGTCCCTGGCACTGTGAGACAGCAGTGTTAAGCCGGGTCCCTGGCACTGTGAGACAGCAGTGTGCACCTAGGGACCTGGCTCTGTGAGGCAGCAGTGTTAACCCGGGTCCCTGGCACTGTGAGACAGCAGTGTTAACCCGAGTCCCTGGCACTGTGAGACAGCAGTGTTAACCCGGGTCCCTGGCACTGTGAGACAGCAGTGTTAACCTGGGTCCCTGGCACTGTGAGACAGCAGTGTTAACCCGGGTCCCTGGCACTGTGAGACAGCAGTGTTAACCCGGGTGACTGCCATTGTGAGACAGCAGTGTTAACCCGGGTCCCAGGCACTGTGAGGCAGCAGTGTTAACCTGAGTCCCTGGCACTGTGAGACAGCAGTGTTAACCTGGGTCCCTGGCACTGTGAGACAGCAGTGTTAACCCGAGTAGCTGGCACTGTGAGACAGCAGTGTTAACCCGGGTCCCTGGCACTGTGAGACAGCAGCGTTAACCCGGGTCCCTGGCACTGTGTGACAGCAGTGTTAACCCGGGTCCCTGGCACTGTGAGACATCAGTGTTAACCCGGGTCCCTGGTTCTGTGAGAGAGCAGTGTTAACCCGGGTCCCTGGCACTGTGAGGCAGCAGTGCTAACCCGGGTGACTGGCACTGTGAGAGAGCAGTGTTAACCCGGGTCCCTGGCACTGTGAGACAGCAGTGTTAACTCATGTCCCTGGCTCTATGAGACAGCAGTGTTAACCCGGGTCTCTGGCACTGTGAGACAGCAGTGTTTTACCCGTGTCCCTGGCACTGTGAGGCAGCAGTGTTAACCCGGGTCCCTGGCACTGTGAGACCAGTGTTAACCCGGGTCCCTGGCTCTGTGAGACAGCAGTGTTAAACCGGGTCCCTGGCACTGTGAGACAGCTGTGTTAACCCGGGTCCCTGGCACTGTGAGACAGCAGTGTTAACCCGGGGCCCTGGCACTGTGAGACAGCAGTGTTAACCCGGGTCCCTGGCACTGTGAGACAGCAGTGTTAACCCGGGTCCCTGGCACTGTGAGACAGCAGTGTTAACCCGGGTCCCTGGCACTGTGAGACAGCAGTGCTAACCCGGGTCCCTGGCACTGTGAGACAGCAGTGCTAACCCGGGTGTCTGGCACTGTGAGACAGCAGTGTTAACCCGGGTCCCTGGCACTGTGAGACAGCAGTGTTAACCCGGGTCCCTGGCACTGTGAGACAGCAGTGTTAACCCGGGTCCCTGGCACTGTGAGACAGCAGTGCTAACCCGGGTCCCTGGCACTGTGAGACAGCAGTGTTAACCCGGGTCCCTGGCACAGTGAGATAGCAGTGCTAACCCGGGTGTCTGGCACTGTGAGACAGCAGTGTTAACCCGGGGCCCTGGCACTGTGAGACAGCAGTGTTAACCCGGGTCCCTGGCACTGTGAGACAGCAGTGCTAACCTGGGTCCCTGGCACTGTGAGACAGTAGTGTTAACCCGGGTCCCTGGCACTGTGAGACAGCAGTGCTAACCCGGGTCCCTGGCACTGTGAGGCAGCAGTGTTTTACCCGTGTCCCAGGCACTGTGAGGCAGCAGTGTTGGAACACAATAGATTCCAATGAAAAGCGGTGCGGGATTCGCCGGGTCCGTGATTGACGCTCGGGATGCTGACAAGCTGCAGCTGCAGATACGCATTACACTCCCCCACACACACTCATCCCAGACAACAAGATGACACTGGTTGTGCTGGAGTGCGCCCATACAGCTGATGGGTCAGCTGGGGCCAGAGGACACCCAGGAGGGGTGGCTGGGGGGGCGGGGGGGGGGGCGACACCTATCCGACCCGTGGCTCTACGTTCACAGTGGGCAGTCAGCGGCATGCACAGCTGCGTGGCTGCCTTGCCGGCCGCGGCAATGGTGTTCCGTGCCCGTCCACCCTGACCCCACAGCCCACCTCCTGGCCACCCTCCGTTACTCTCCCCGGCCCTGGAAGAAGCCCCCCCCGCCGGCCAGCGGTACAACTGTCAGCAAACTATGGTGATGTTGGACACCTTCCGTACCCCCTCTCTCTCCCTCAGCAGCCGCAAAGCCGGTTTCATGATTTAAAAAAATAAATTTAGAGTACCCAATTTATTTTTCCCAATTAAGGGGCAATTTAGCGTGGCCAATCCACCTACTCTGCACATCTTTGGGCTGTGGGGGCGAAACCCACGCAGACACGGGGAGAATGTGCAAACTCCACACGGACAGTGACCCAGAACCGGGATCGAACCTGGGACCTCAGCGCCGTGAGGCGGCAGTGCTAACCACTGCGCCACCGTGCCGCCCCTCGGTGAGGCAGCAGTGCTAACCACAGCGCCACCGTGCCGCCCGGTTTCACAATTTTTTAAAAGCACGAGTGAACCGCGCCGTCAGTAACTCGGCCCATCGGAGGCGGAGAATCGCAGTGGCTCCGTAGAATACCGGGTCGGGCCCGCTAATGATTCGCAAACGGTGTTTACTGTCCGTGCGTTCCGCAACGCATTGACGCCGCTGTCTAGGTGACGGAGAATTGCGATTTGGCGTCAAATCGGCGCCTCCACGATTTTGACGTTGGAACCTATTCTCCGCCCAATCGAATTTCCCGATTTCAGCGTCGGTCAACGGAAAATCCCTTACGTGAAAATGTGCCAGCCCGACCGACAATCTTCAGATCTTCGATATAATTCTTGATTCCTGGGTCACTCCAACTGATAGAACATAGAACAGTACAGCACAGAACAGGCCCTTCGGCCCTCAATGTTGTGCCGAGCCATGATCACCCTACTCAACCCACGTATCCACCCTACACCCGTAACCCAACAACCCTCCCCCCTTAACCTTACTTTTTTATTAGGACACTACGGGCAATTTAGCATGGCCAATCCACCTAACCCGCACATCTTTGGACTGTGGGAGGAAACCAGAGCACCCGGAGGAAACCCACGCACACACGGGGAGGACGTGCAGACTCTGCACAGACAGTGACCCAGCCGGGAATCGAACCTGGGACCCTGGAGCTGTGAAGCATTTATGCTAACCACCATGCTACCCTGCTGCCCCTGATGTTTGTTTTTTTTTATAAATTTAGATTACTCAATTATTTTTTTCAATTAAGGGGCAATTTAGCGTGGCCAATCCACCTACTCTGCACATTTCTGGGTTGTGGGGGCGAAACCCACGCAGACACGGGGAGAATGTGCAAACTCCACACAGACAGTGACCCAGAGTCGGGATCGAACCTGGGACCTCAGCGCCGTGAGGCGGTTGTGCTAACCACTAGGCCACCGTGCTGCCCTCCAACTGATGTTTTTGTTGGAAACTCTTCACAGGCGGATATGACTGTCGCCATAACCTCATCAGACAGCACGAACAGAGAACACAAGAACTATGTGGCGAAGAAAGGAAACGGGATGAGCTGCCAATTGTGCAGCAGATGGCAATGTTGCACCACAGAGGCAGAGTTAGCGCCCAGAGAGCTGGTTGAGAACAGCACGTTGCGGCAAACATCTTTCTTCGACTCCCTGTGATAAACCGCGTCCCACATTTCAGGAAGGACGTTGAGGCCTCGGAGTTGGGCGGGGGGATTTTCTGTAACATTCCCGGGGGATGAGGGATTCAGTGAATGTGGAGAGAGACGGGAGAAGGTAGGGGGGGGGGGGGGGGGGGGGGGGGGGGGACAAATCATTCTGGTAGCTCTTGCTCGAATGAATGGGCCCAATAACATCCTGTGACTCCATCTCGCCAGGGTCATAAAGCCACAAATTTACAGGGCGTGTGAGGCAGGCTAGCTACACGTGATTCACAATGAACTGTACTTTGGTAGTTTCTGACTTGCTACATACATAAAGCAGCCAACAAGGAGCCAATAGCATTTACTGAACATGCTTTTATTATCATGAATGACAAGATTGCACAATCAAATTAAGTTAGGCCATTTAAACTACTTACATATCAGCCAAAGAATGGGGGACAAGGTCACCGAGCTCGGTGCTGTATAAGCTCAACATTAAACTGAACAACAGTCCAGACTGGTGACAGTCAGGACTCAGTGACTAGAAAACACATCCCTGGGTCGTTCTCTCAGTACTGACCCTCTGACAGTGCGGCACTCCCTCAGTACTGACCCTCTGACAGTACAGCACTCCCTCAGTACTGACCCTCTGACAGTGCGGCACTCCCTCAGTACTGACCCTCTGACAGTGCGGCACTCCCTCAGTACTGACCCTCTGACAGTGCGGCACTCCCTCAGTACTGACCCTCTGACAGTGCGGCACTCCCTCAGTTCTGACCCTCTGACAGTGCGGCACTCCCTCAGTAATGACCCTCTGACAGTGCGGCACTCCCTCAGTACTGACCCTCTGACAGTGCGGCACTCGCTCAGTACTGACCCTCTGACAGTGCGGCACTCCCTCAGTACTGCCCCTCTGACAGTGCGGCACTCTCTCAGTACTGACCCTCTGACAGTGCGGCACTGCCTCAGTACTGACCCTCTGACAGTGCGGCACTCCCTCAGTACTGACCCTCTGACAGTGCGGCACTCCCTCAGTACTGACCCTCTGACAGTGCGGCACTCCCTCAGTACTGACCCTCTGACAGTGCGGCACTCCCTCAGTACAGACTCTCTGACAGTGCGGCACTCCCTCAGTACTGACCCTCTGACAGTGCAGCGCTCCCTCAGTACTGACCCTCTGACAGTGCGGCACACCCTCAGTACTGACCTTCTGACAGTGCGGCACTCCCTCAGTACTGACTCTCTGACAGTGCGGCACTCCCTCAGTACTGACCCTCTGAAAGTGCAGCGCTCCCTCAGTACTGACCCTCTGACAGTGCGGCACTCCCTCAGTACTGACCCTCTGACAGTGCGGCACTCCCTCAGTACTGACCCTCTGACAGTGCGGCACTCCCTCAGTACTGACCCTCTGACAGTGCGGCACTCCCTCAGTGCTGACCCTCTGACAGTGCGGCACTCCCTCAGTACTGACCCTCTGACAGTGCAGCTCTCCCTCAGTACTGACCCTCTGACAGTGCGGCATTCCCTCAGTACTGACCCTCTGACAGTGCGGCGCTCCCTCAGTACTGACCCTCCGACAGTGCGGCACTCCCTCAGTAGTGACCCTCTGACAGTGCGGCACTCCCTCAGTACTGACCCTCTGACAGTGCGGCACTCCCGCAGTACTGACCCTCCGACAGTGCGGCACTCCCTCAGTCCTGACCCTCTGACAGTGCAGCACTCCTTCAGATTCAGAGAGTCAGCACTGAGGGAGCGCCGTACTATCAGAGGGTCAGTACTGTGGGAGTGCTGCACTGTCAGAGGATCAGTACTGAGGGAGTGCCGCACTGTCAGAGGGTCAGTACTGAGGGGGCCGAACTGTCAGAGGGTCAGTACTGGGGGAGTGCTGCACTGTCAGAGGGTCAGTACTGAGGGAGCCGCACTGTCAGAGGGTCAGTACTGAGGGAGTGCCGCACTGTCAGAGGGTCAGTACTGAGAGAGTGCCGCACTGTCAGAGGGTCAGTACTGAGGGAGTGCCGCTCTGTCAAAGGGTCAGTACTGAGGGAGTGCCGCACTGTCAGAGGGTCAGTACTGAGGGAGTGCTGCACTGTCAGAGGGTCAGTACTGAGGGAGTGCCGCACTATCAGAGGGTCAGTACTGAGGTAGTGCTACACTGTCAGTGGGTCAGTACTGAGGGAGTGCTGCACTGTCAGAGGGTCAGTACTGAGGGAGTGCTGCACTGTCAGAGGGTCAGTACTGAGGGAGCCGCACTGTCAGAGGGTCAGAACTGAGGGTGTGCCGCACTGTCAGAGGGTCAGTACTGAGAGAGTGCCGCACTGTCAGAGGGTCAGTACTGAGGGAGTGCCGCTCTGTCAAAGGGTCAGTACTGAGGGAGTGCCGCACTGTCAGAGGGTCAGTACTGAGGGAGTGCTGCACTGTCAGAGGGTCAGTACTGAGGGAGTGCCGCACTATCAGAGGGTCAGTACTGAGGTAGTGCTACACTGTCAGTGGGTCAGTACTGAGGGAGTGCTGCACTGTCAGAGGGTCAGTACTGAGGGAGTGCTGCACTGTCAGAGGGTCAGTACTGAGGGAGCCGCACTGTCAGAGGGTCAGAACTGAGGGTGTGCCGCACTGTCAGAGGGTCAGTACTGAGAGAGTGCCGCACTGTCAGAGGGTCAGTACTGAGGGAGTGCTGCACTGTCAGAGGGTCAGTACTGAGAGAGTGCTGCACTGTCAGAGGGTCAGTACTGAGGGAGTGCCGCACTGTCAGAGGGTCAGTACTGAGGGAGTGCCGCACTGTCAGAGGGTCAGTACTGAGGGAGTGCCGCACTGTCAGAGGGTCAGTACTGAGGGAGTGCCGCACTGTCAGAGGGTCAGTACTGAGGGAGCTGTTTACTCGGCTGAAGGCTCTGTACAGGGGACTGGTACCCACAATCCTGCGGCAGCAAAGTGAGAGAGTAATTAATTTACCCACACAGCCATATCTAACAGCTGGAGGGATGTATAACACTGTACCATGGGTAAACACTCAGATCCTGATATGTCTGCAGTGAGTGGGAATGAGGACATGGAATTTTAGTGAGAAAAACAAACATGCAATTAAGCAATCTCTGGTGTCTACATGGAGCAGTTTTAGATCTGATTGTGCTCTGTGCTGCAAGGAAATAACAAACTATCAGCATTGTGTGCAGCACTCATCTGTACGAGCAGTCACATTGGTGAGTGTACACTTTGAAAATGGTTCGTTTGTGATGAGTGCTTATCCGTTTCCCATCTCAGCGCACTTCTCATTGTTAACTAGTTCCTGTTTGTCGCTCCTTGCCGTCCCTGCCCTCTGACCCGTTTTGGTAAATCCCCCCCCCCCACACACACACACACACACACAAACCTGCCCTCAAAGTGCTAATCCCCATGCGACTTCTGCAACAGGCCCATGCTGACACTCCTGGGGCCTGTAGCTGCACTGTTGGAGAAAGTCAGCCCTTGGGGAGCACCGCAATGTTAATGATGCCAGAGCAGCCTCCAGTGAGCCGATCGTTGACTTTATTGGGACTGGAGAATCCAGGCACCGGGAGCAGCCGTAAAAAGGGAAAACGAGAGCAGAATGAGCCAACCGCTCCAATTCCGAAAATGAAGCTCACCGCGTTGCCAACCTTTCGATGAATTTCTTTCGAGAAAACAACAAACGGGGATGTGAGATGGTGCAATGGTCATGGGATTTTCAAAAGGGCCTCGATACAGGCAGCAGAAGCATACAGACCAGAACACCATCCCTAACAGCCTTGATCGACCCTATCTCCGGCACACACACTCAGGCAGCGCATTCCGGATCCCCACCCTCGCTCCGTGAAAAGGTTTCTCGCTGTAGTGTCTCCTGCCGATTACCGGAAACCTTGCCCCTCTCCGTTCTTGATCCTTCCGCTGATGGGACCATGTTCTCCTTATCTGCTCTGTCCAGACCCCGTCGTGATTCTGAGAGACCTCGATCAAATCACATCCCGGATTTCTCCGTGTTTGAACCAAAACTGCAATGGGAACTGAGTGACACTGGCGGAACCCAAATTGAGCGTCAGTGAGCAGCTTATTGCAAAGGGCCGTTTGATAGGACTATTGATAACTATTCCTGACGATAGCGAGTAAACTGATCAGGCGGTAATTGGCCAGGTTGGATTTGTTCTGTCTCTTGTGTACGGAACACACCCGGGCAACTTTCCACATTGCCGGGTAGATGCCAGGGTTGTAGCTGTACTGGAACAGCTTGGCTAGGGGTGTGGCAAGTTCTGGAGCACAAGTCTTCAGTACGATTGCCGGTATATTGTCAGGGCCCCAATAGCCGTTGCAGTGTCCAGTGCCTTCAGCTGTTTCTTGATATCACGTGGGGCGAGTCGTATTGGCTGAAGACTGAACTCTGTGATGCTGGGGACCTCTGGAGGAGACTGAGATGGATCATCCACTTGGCTGAAGATTGTCAAAAATACTTCAGCTTGTCTTGTGCACTGATGTGCTGGGCTCCTCCATCATTGAGGATGGGGATATTTGTGGAGCCTCCTCCTCCAGTGAGTTGTTTAATTGTCCACCACCATTCACGGCTGGATGTGGCAGGACTGCAGAGCTGAGATCTGATTCGTTGGTCATGGAATCGCTTCGTTCAGTCCATCACTTGCTGTTTGGCGCACAAGTCGTCCCGTGTTTTTGCTTCACCTCATTTTTCGGTATGCCTGATGTTGCCCCTGGAATGCTCTCCTGCGCTCTTCATTGAACCAGGGTTCATCCCCTGGCTTGGTTGTAATGGTAGAGTGTGGTATATGCCAGACCATGAGGCTGCAGATGTGGTTGAGTACAATTCTGCTGCTGCTGATGGTCCACAGCGCCTCATAAATGCCCAGTGAAATCCTTGGAATCAATGGGTGATTTTCCTGGCCATGTTTGACCAGGTGAGACTTCACAGGGTCCACATGCTGATGTTGAGGACTCCCAGTTCAACTCCCTCCCGACTGAGCCGCCACCTCTGCTGTGTCTGTCCTGCCGGTGAGACAGGACATGCCCAGGAATGGTGATCGTGGTGTCTGGGACATTATCTGTCAGCTATGATTGTGTGATTATGACTATGTCAGGCTGCTGCGTGACTAGTCTCTGAGGCAGCTCTCCCAATTTGGGCACAAGCCCCCAGATGTTCAAAAGGAGCACTTAATTTGACATTTAAAAGTCAACCTGCTGTGGGCCTGGACTCAATGTAGGCCAGATCAGGTATGGTTGGCAGATTTCCTCCCCTAAAGGGCATTAGTGAACCAGGTGGGTTTTTACGACAATGGCAGCACGGTGGCACAGCCGTTAGCATTGCTGCCTCACGGCGCCGAGGTCCCAGGTTCGATCCCGGCTCTGGGTCACTGTCCGTGTGGGGACATTCTGCCCGTGTTTGCGTGGGTTTCACCCCCACAACCCAAAGATGTGCAGGGTAGGTGGATTGGCCACGCTAAATTGCCCCTCAATTGGAAAAAATTAATTGGGTACTCTAAACTTACATTTTTTTTAAATCGGTGGGCACATAATTTCAGAAATGTATTGAATTGGAATTGCACCGCCTGCAGGGATAGGGTTGGAAGCCCGGTCCCCAGACCTTTACCCTGGATCACTGGTCCAGTGAATACACTTGACCTCAGTCTAAAGGCCGAGAATCGATTCAGAGTCCAGTGACAATACCACTATACCGTCACCTCCCCTCAACTAATGGGGAGAGACTGGGGGAAGCCAGATGGATATTCAAAGAGCCAGCACTGACACAATGAGATGAGGTCGGCTCGGAGGAGGGGACAGGTACAGCATAAACACCAGCTTGGAATAGGAGGGCTGAATGGCCTAATTCTGTGTTGCAGACTGTACCTGATTCAGAGTAAGAGGTCGCACAGCCACTGTTGGGAAAACAGACCTTGACGGGTTTTCTTCTTTTTTCTAATAAACAATTTTAATGAGGTATTTTTAGCATTACAAACAGCAACAGTATAAAAACAATGTTGAAAGAACAATAAACATAGTGTAATGACTGACTCCCATCCCGCCAAGACCGATTAATTCTCCGAGAAGAAATCGGTGAATGGTTGCCACCTCCGGGCGAACCCTAACAGTGACCCTCTCAGGGCGAACTTAATCTCTGGGCCGAGAAAGCTCGGCATGTCAGATAGCCAGGTCTCCGACTTTCGGGGCTCTGAGTCCCTCCAAGCTAGCAGTGTCCGTCTCCGGGCTACCAGGGAAGCAAAGGCCAGAACATCCGCCTCTTTCTCCTCCTGGATCCCCGGGTCTTCCAACATCGCGAAAGTCGCCACCTCTGGACTCGGTGCCACCCTAGTTTTCAAAACTCTGGACATGATGTCCGCAAACCCCTGCCACTTTCCATAAGACCATAAGACATAGGAGTGGAAGTAAGGCCATTCGGCCCATCGAGTCCACTCCACCATTCAATCATGGTTGATTTCAACTCCATTTACCCGCTCTCTCCCCATAGCCCTTAATTCCTCGAGAAATCAAGAATTTATCAATTTCTGTCTTAAAGACACTCAATGTCCCGGCCTCCACCGCCCTCTGTGGCAATGAATTCCACAGACCTACCACTCTCTGGCTGAAGAAATTTCTCCTCATCTCTGTTCTAAAGTGACTCCCTTTTATTCTAAGGCTGTGCCCCCGCGTCCTAGTCTCCCCTGCTAATGGAAACAACTTCCCTACGTCCATCCTATCCAAGCCATTCATTATCTTGTACGTTTCTATTAGATCTCCCCTCAACCTCCTAAACTCCAATGAATATAATCCCACGATCCTCAGACGTTAAGTTCCCTAAGTTTTGGACAAGCCCAGAACATGTGGACATGGTTCACTGGTCCTCCCGCACATTTTACTCCACCCCAAAGAATTACTCATCAGTTCTCCCCGTGTCTGCGTGGGTTTCGCCCCCACAACCCAAAAATGTGCAGAGTAGGTGGATTGGCCACGCTAAATTGCCCCTTAATTGGAAAAAATAATTGGGTAATCTAAATTTAAAAAAAAAAAGAAAAAAAAAAAGAATTACTCATCCGGGCTACTGTCATGTGGGCCCGGTGGACCCACCTTGAATTGGATCAAGCTGAGCCTGGCGCATGTTGCGGTCGCGTTGACTCTGCTCAACGTGTCCGCCCATAAGCCATCCTCCATCTCTCCCCCAAGCTCCTCCTCCCACTTACGCTTCAGCTCCTCGGTCTGCGTCTCCACCGCCCCCATGAGTTCTTTGTAGATGTCCGAGACGCTCCCCTCTCCCACCCATCCCCCAGACACTAACCTATCCTGGATCCCCCTCAGTGGCAGGAGTGGGAAGGATGATAGCTACATGCGCAGAAAGTCCCGCACCTGTAAATATCTAAATTTGTTCCCCCTTGCCAACCCAAACTTCTCCTCCAGCGCCCTCAAGCTAGGGAAGCTCCCCTCTAGAAACAAGTCCCCCACCTTCTCAATTCCCGCCCTTCGCCATACTCGGTACCCCCCCATCCAAGCTCCCCGGGGCAAAGGGGAGTACCTCGCTGGCGGGAACGGCAGAGTTGCCGTTATCAACGTCCCCAGACTGGTGCCCCTACACGAAGCTGCCTCCATCCTCTCCCAAATCGACCCCGCCCCCATCACCCACTTCCTTATCGTGGCTATGTTAGCCGCCCAGTAATAATTACTAAAATTCGGCAGCGCAAGCCCTCCCCCCCTCCCCCCGATTCCGCTCGATGGTCACCTTCTTCACTCGCGGGGACTTACCCGCCCACACAAAGCTAACGACAGCGGGAGCGCATCCCATCTCCGAAACTCGCCCCTCATCTGTTTAACCAACTGGGATAAGTTCAACTTGTGTAACTGGCCCCAGTCGCGCGCAACTTTATACCCAAGGCCCTGAAACTGTCCCCGACTAACCTAAACGGCAGCTCCCTCAGCCGACCCTCCTGACCCCTCGCCCGGACCACAAACATCTCACTCTTTGTCATATTCAGTTTATACCCCAGAAACCGGTCAAATTCCCACAAATCGCCGTAATTTCGCCCATCCCAGTCCCTGGATCCGATACGTATAAGAGCAGGTCGTCCGCGACACAGCAAGACGCTATGTTCCACCCCCCCCCCCCCCTCCTCGAACCAGCCCCTTGAAGCTCTCAGAGCAATTGCCTATCGCTCTATAGCTAACATAAACAAGTGGGGAGAGGGGGCACCCCTGTATTTTCCCCCAGTACAGTCTAAAATAGTCTGAGGTCCAAAATAGTCCGAGGGGCTTGTCAGTTTTTGCCCTTTCACTAATATTTACCAGCTTGGAATAGGAGGGCTGAATGGCCTAATTCTGCGCTGTAGACTGTACCTGATTCAGAGTAAGAGGTGGCACAGCCACTGAGATCTTGGGCAAGCACCATTCAGTGCTGGTCTCCACACTTGTGGGCACCTCCCAGGGGAGCGGTGGCCCTCAGATACTTGTCCTCTGGGCAGGGTGGCATGCTGACACAACCTGGGCATATTGGCACTGCTGGCTTGGCACTCCCAGACTGGCACTCTAGCAGTGCCACCTGGATGCCGTTCTTGATCAATAAGAGGATCGTGGGTTATGGGGAGGAGGCAGGAGAAGGGGGATGAGAAAATATCGGCCGTGATTGAATGGCGGAGCAGACTCGATGGGCCGAGTGGCCTGCTTCTGCTCCCATGTCTTATGGTCTTATGCTCTTGGCTAATTCAGACGAAGGACCGGCAGAGAGAGAGAGGTGAGTACAAACGTTTTTTTCCCCTCAAAGTCACTTCTTGTGCCTCAACACTTCCCCAGACTCGTTTAACAGTTTCAAAACGAGCCAGCAGTGGGATTCTGTACCTGCCTGGGGTACTCGTCAAATACACTGACAGGGGCATATACTATTTCTAATAAAACTGACCAAGGCTGTGTGACGCAGCAGGGTCGATACTGAGGGATCCACGAGTCATTGTACCAGCCCCCAGATGTGACAAGATATCAGTTTGCCAATTAAGGTAGCGTGGTGGATTCAGCGGAACTGAACCTTAGAGTCTTTGCCCCCCAGACGCCGATTGAGATTGTTAATTTCCTGTGAGCAGCAGAGAGTTCAACCTGGGGAACTGTCGAGTCATCGGGCCTCCTGAAACAGGCAGGGCAGCCCAGTCAGTTTTTGCCAACCTTTACAGTTGTTACAAGGCTCCTTCCCTGTGGCTTCATCACAATCAACAACAACTGCTGTTTATATAACACCTGTATAGCTCCAGCATCCAGCAGATGGGCCAAATAGCTTACTTCTACGGCATAATGTCTTTAACATAATAAGATGATTCAATACTATGCGAGAGCTGGGGTTGATGCAGCTAAAGGTAGTACACAGAACGCACCTGACGAAGTCGAGGATGAGCCGTCTCTTTGAAGGGGTGGAGGATATTTGTGAGCGGTGTGGGAGGGGTCCGCCAATCACGTATACATGTTCTGGTCCTGCCCGAAGTTGGAGATAATAATCTGAATAATAATAATTAATCTAATTATTAGTGTCACAAGTAGGCTTACATTAACACTGCAATGAAGTTACTGTGAAAAGCCCCTAGTCGCCAAATTCCGACGCCTGTTGGGGTACACAGAGGGAGAATTCAGAATGTCCAATTCACCTAACAAGCACGTCTTTCGGGACCTGTGGGAGGAAACCCACGCACACACGGGGATAACTTGCAGACTCCGCACAGACAGTGAGCCAGGCCGGGAATCGGACCTGGGATGTGGCGCTGTGAAGCAACAGTGCTAAACACTGTGCCACCGTGCCGCCCAGAGTATGGGAGGGGGGCCTGGGGTTTTGTTTGGGGTTGGTTTTAATTTGTAAATGTTATCTGTGTTTTATGTTTAATTTTTCAAATTTGAATTGAAATCGTTTTCAAAAACAAACAGCAACGTTTGATTGTGACCCAACTTAGGAGATAGCAGGGGCAAGTGATCACGGCCAAAGAATTTCGAAGCATTGGAAAGAGAAAGAGAGCGAGAGAGAGAGAGAGAGAGAGAGGACAGAAGGTCAGGGAGTGGCATAAAGTTAAGATATCAGAGCGCATTGAGGAGTACAAAGATCAGGGCTGAGTTAAAACGAAACTGAAGAACAAGTGACGGATGGCCCTGTGGGGGAGGGGGGGCTGTTTTTTGCACTGGGACAAACGAGGAGATGAAAAAACAGAAAGAGGGTGAAGGAGCGGAAAGTTATAAAAATAATTTAGAGTACCAGTTTATTTTTTTCCAATTAAGGGGCAATTTAGAGTGGCCAATTTACCTATCCTGCACATCTTTGGGTTGTGGGGGCGAAACCCACGCAGACACGGGGAGAATGTGCAAACTCCACACGGACAGTGACCCAGGGCCGGGATTCGGACCCAGGTCCTCAGCGCCGTAGGCAGCAGTGCTAACCACTGTGCCACCGTGCTGCCCAAGGAGCGGAAAGTTGACAGTTGTTGAAATCAATATTAAGCCCAGAAGGCTGTAAGAGGTAAAGGGGCAGGTTGTGCACCTTCTGCGATTGCAAGGGGTTAGGTGGATTGCTACCTTACCACCATCAGCACCTTCTTCAGTCCTTAATGTCACTATTAACACTCTTGTCTTGCCTCCATGACATCTTTACCCATCTCCCACCTCCTCCACCCCACTCCAACTATTTAATCCACTATAATCCTCCACAAATGTATTTTGCTTTTATTTGTGAATAGTCAGGCTCAGCACAGATAGTTGCCAGGGAGAGGATTGCAGTCAGTAGCTAGGGAACAGGTTTATAGCAGGGACCTATAGACTTTGCATCTATTTCACTCTCCCTCACGTGTTTATCCAGCTTTCCCCTTGAATGTAATTTCACCCTATTCAGCTCGAGTGCTCCCTATGGGATCAAGTTCCACATTCTCCCTGTGGGTCCGAGTCTCACATTACCCCCTCCCCGTGGGAGTGAGTCCCACATTCTCCCGACTCGCCGTGGGAGGGAGTCCGACATTCTCCCCACTCCCCGTGGGAGCGAGTCCCACATTCTCCCCACTCCCCATGGGGAGCGAGTCCCACATTCTCCCCCACTCCCCGTGGGGATCGAGTCCCACATTCTCCCCACTCCCCGTGGGGAGCGAGTCCCACATTCTCCCCACTCCCCGTGGGAGTGAGTCCCACATTCTCCCCGCTCCTCGTGGGGATCGAGTCCCACATTCTCCCCACTCCCCGTGGGAGCGAGTCCCACATTCCTCCCCACTCCCCGTGGGAGCGAGTCCCACATTCTCCCCCACTCCCCGTGGGAATCGAGTCCCACATTATCTCCCCGCTCCTCGTGGGGAGCGAGTCCCACATTCTCCCCTTCCGGCACGTCGAAAATGCATCCGGCACAGAGATAGGGAATTGTACCGGGGTCCGAGCCAGGCTGGATTTGGATCGGATTGGGGGGGGGGGGGGGGGACGATGGATGGGAATGATGGAGATTGTTGCTTAGCAGGTGCATGCGGGCTGGAATAAGAAGAATAATTTGATTTGAGAGTTTGCAGGGCTGGCTGGCTGGCTCCTGTGGTGGGACAGCCCAGGCTGACAGACCTGGTGATGCTGCAGAACACTAGTGCTCTTTTATAATGAAACATGGCAGCTGCTGATTGCCTAATAAGGAAGTGACAGGCTGCTTTTGGGCTCACGCCATCCCACTTGCGAGCTCTTGGCCATATAAGGCCAGGAGCTGCTCTCCCAGGCCCGCCATTGGCCGCCTCCCACCCCAACCCTGAGGTAAAAAATCTCCACCGGCGCCTTTTCCGCCGCACTCGACGGTTTCCCCCCTCCCGGCGGCCCCCCTGCCAGCCGGGCCCGGTCTGCCGCCTCGAAATATAGAAAAATAGAAGATTAAAACCGTCCCTCTCCTCCTCCGCGCCCTCCGCCCGTTAGGCCGCGGGGCAGCCTGGGATCTGTAGTCCTCCAGCCCCGCCCCGCTCTGCCCGCCGCAATGGCCGGGGCTGGCGACCGGGACTCGGCTTCCCAGAATGCCGTTGTGGAGTGAGCTGCGAGGGGAGGGTGACGTAGACACACGCACACAGAGGGCGAGGGGAGGGACGCGACTGCACATCCGGGCACCCTGCCATTTTTCGGTGGGGTCTGCCAGGAGTTGGAGGCGGATAACGGTTGCGGAGTGAGCGGTGGGCGTGTCCGCGCACTCGGCCCCGCCCCCCCCTGAGGCAAACAGCTGCGCGCGCAGGCGCCGCGCGCTTTTATATAGGGCGGCGGCACGTGGCGTCTGGCTCCTTCGCCGCTTTTCCTCCTTTCCTAACGGTCCTGTTGTTGCGCTCCTCTTCCCTTCCAGCCGCTGCATCCAGGAGGACGGGAGAGAGCGAGAGGGCGGGGAGCAGTCGCAGAGTCCTTTATTTATAAAAAAACAATTATCGTCGTCAAGCGGAGGCGGAGAAACAAAAATTTACCTCGGCGGGAGAGCCGGAAAATTTTAACAGAAGGAGGGAGAAAAAAAACCAATCGGGCTACAGGATGGTGAGGTCTTTTCGTTTGGCCGGCGCCCGCCGTTATTTATTACCTCGGGTCCCTCCTCCTCCCACTAACGGAGTGGGGGAGGGGACAGCGGCTTTTATAGTGCGGCCGCCCCTGGAGGGAGATGGGGGAAACCCCGCTCCCTTGTCCAATGGAAGGGCGTCGGGGGTGGGGTGGGTGGAGCCTCGCGCTTCAACCGGGGAAGGGGGTGGTGGGGGTGACGGGTGCGGGCCGGGGGTGACGCGGGCTGGGGTGACGCGGGCGGGCATCCGGGCCGCGTTCCATTCAGCCTCCCGTCCCTTTGTCTGGGCTCATTAAATCTATCGGTTCTCCTCTTCCCCCCCCACCCCCGCAAGCGGCTCGGTCGGCTGTGCCTTATTTTTATTTATTGTCACTTTTTCCCTTTCGCAGCCTGAGCTGCCCCACCCTGGTGTGCAATCGGCTTGCTGCTTCCCTGTTGCCGAATCCCAGATCCGGTCCCGTTATCTTCGCCCCAGGCGGTAAAATAAACAACGTTTTTAAAGGTTGCGGCTGAACCCCACCGTCTTCCCACCTAAAGGATTGCCCCCCCCCCCCCCAACACAAAAAAAATTCCCCCCCACCCAAAAGATTGCAGCCCCTTCCCCCCCCCACCCAAAAGATTGCAGCCCCTTCCCCCCACCCAAAAGATTGCAGCCCCTTCCCCCCCACCCAAAAGATTGCAGCCCCTTCCCCCCACCCAAAAGATTGCAGCCCCTTCCCCCCCACCCAAAAGATTGCAGCCCCTTCCCCCCCACCCAAAAGATTGCAGCCCCTTCCCCCCCCACCCAAAAGATTGCAGCCCCTTCCCCCCCCACCCAAAAGATTGCAGCCCCTTCCCCCCCCACCCAAAAGATTGCAGCCCCTTCCCCCCACCCAAAAGATTGCAGCCCCCTCCCCCCCACCCAAAAGATTGCAGCCCCTTCCCCCCCACCCAAAAGATTGCAGCCCCTTCCCCCCCACCCAAAAGATTGCAGCCCCTTCCCCCCCCACCCAAAAGATTGCAGCCCCTTCCCCCCCACCCAAAAGATTGCAGCCTCTCCCCCCCCCGCCCAAAAGATTGCAGCCTCTCCCCCCCCCCCCCCTTGGAAAAAATGCACCCTCTTTCTCCCCCCCCCCCCCCCCCGGGAAAATTGCACGCTCTAACTCTCCCCCCCCCCCCCCCCCCCCCCCAACCCAAAAGATTGCACCCTTTCTCTCCCCCCCCCCCCCCCCCCCCCCTTTCGGGAAACCCTGATTCTCTGGTGGATAGACCAGTTTTTAAAATATAGATTTTTTGGAGGGGCTGTGTGTGGAATGTTCATTGTCTTTGCCGTTTCCCCTCTCCCTGAGTCTTTGAAAGATGAATTTAATTTCCTGCTGTTCCTGTGAGAGGCTGTGCATGTTTTCCGCTGCAAAGTACTTTTTCAAAATGGCTTGCTGCAGCTTCTGCTGTTTGCTACCCTTTTGTGGGAGGGAGTGGGATCCGTGCACCTCAGCATCTGCCTGCAGTGGGGGAAGGGGGGGGGGGGGGTGTGGGGAGAGGATAGTTTTGTGGGTCGTGTGGTTTCCCGTTTTGATGACGGACGGGGTGTGCTGTGATGGAGAACTGCCTGCTCAAAATGGAGGCTGGTGTCGGTGTGTCTGCCTGGCTCTGGGTCTCTGCCCCCCCCCCCCCCCCAGGTTATAACGGGGCTTCACTCTGAACTTGTGGATCCGCCGTCTGTGTTGCTGTTCATTACTGACAGAGTCTGATTTTTTAAGCAGGTTTAGAACTCAAGCTGCCGTAATGGGAGCTTGTCCTGTTGTGGGTGGGGTCAGGATTTGAAGGACTGCATGGATACGAGAGAGAGAACCAGAGAGAGTGGGTAACTGGGCAGGAGGGTCACTGTTTCTGCCTGAGTAAGCAGGGAGTTCATGGCTGGAGATTTGTTTTGTCAGGGCAAAGCTTGTCCTTTGCAACTAACCTCGCCTTTCGAACTCCCTCCGGAGATGCTTGTTTAACGCGGGGGGGGGGGGGGGGGGGGGGGGGGGTCTGATTGGGCAAGAATGTGCTAGCTATCTTTGATAAATTGACAGCTCTCCCAGAATTTACGGAAAGGGGGTATTCTTGTGAAACCGTCATTTCCTTTCCAGTTCTGCTGCTGTCAAGTGGCTCAATTGGACTCTGCTGAAAGCAGAAGTTACTGTTGGAATGCTTCAATGTTGCAGCAGATTCTGATTCTGTTGAAAGATTCTGATTTGAAGTCGGCACCGTTTTGAGATTGGTCTCGGTGCTGATCAATACACTCGTCTCCCTCCGCACAAGCGATGACCACATCGCTGCCGTTAAAACCCGGCGAAATCGAAGCTCCAGTGACCAAGTGTCAGATACTTGCCCTAATAAGGTCATTCTGAAAGCAGTGCACCATCATCCAGACAGTGCACCATTTCACTGGCCTCGGGATCGATTCTGCTCCAATCAGGGGGGACACGACGAGCGCCAGGAAGGAACAATTTGACTCTCGTGAACAACGGGGCAGTTTCCACGTGAAAGGAAAAAACACAGCGAGACTCTGGGTCTGTCAAATCCAGACCATCCCTTCAATCTGACCCTGGCACCTCGGAGGAGACTCTTCTGGGCTCTGATTCCTACCCACCTCGGGCAGTCACCGCCAGGTTTGGTGTGCCTACACTGCTCAGAACCCCATTGTTTCTTGCAGTTCCATGCCAATTGTGTCTCTCCTCTCCACCCTTTCCCTATCTCCCCCTCCCTCACTGCTGCCCATCCCTGTGCAATATCACAGGGGCTTGAGCCAAACCAGACAAGTCTTCAATACTGATAGAAAAACACAATGCTGGATAAAAGGCTTCAGCCAGCCTGGCAGCGTCTGCAGAGTGAGATTTAACATTGAGTCCACACTTCAGCCACGTATGTGGGTGGCTCCCCACAGAGGCTGATGGTTTTCCCAGTGTTTCTACTTCCGACTTCCAGCATCGGCAATATTCTTGCCTTTTCAATCCTGTTCCCACTTGCCGCCTCAAGATCCTGTGTTGCTGGATAACTTCCAGGAAAACACTGCATTCCTGAGCTGCACTGGGAATGTGAGCATGTATGGTGTGGTCAGGATGTGTGGTAATGTTTGAATAAAGCTGCTGAGGCTTGCTGCACAGCCTGGGGCGAGACCTGGGTAGTGGCTGCTATAACGGGTGAACATTCAGCACAGCAGCTGCACAGGATGTTGCAGAAGGTGCTGTTCTCGCGCCACCCCCTAACCCTGCGCTAGAACCTTGTTTCTCAAGAAGGCAGTGGCGTTTGAAGGGCACTTGGACAGCCCTAACGCATTCAGGTGGAGTTGGACTGTTTTTGTGAACGGGGAAAATGTTTAACACATTCAGTGGAATTCTTTCAGAGGACGATGTGAGAGGGTAGATAAAGGGGAGCCAGTAGATGTGGTGTATTTGGATTGCTACTGGGGTCAGACAAATGGGGGAGGGGGGGTACATGTACACCCCTCAAGCCTGCTTTCCCCCATTCAATACAATTATAACTGATCTGATGTAACCTCAACCCCACATCCTGCCCCCCCCCCCCCTGCTAACCTTTCGTCCCCTGTGTAATCTAGAATCTATCCACTTCTACCTTAAAAGTATTCAAAGGGACTTTTCGCCGCAGAAGGGGCTGGTTTAGCGCAGTGGGCTAAGGCACTTTAGCACTTGTAATGCAGAACAAGGCCAGCAGCGTGGGTTCAATTCCCATACCGGCCGCCTGGAACAGATGTCAGACTGTGGCGATAGGGGCTTTTCACAAGTAACCTCATTGAAGCTTACTTGTGACAAGCTATTATTATTAGAAGGCTGTGGAGGCCAAATCACTGAGTGTCTTTAAGATGGAGATAGATAGGTTCTTCATTAATAAGGGGATCGGGTTATGGGAAGAAGGCAGGAGAAGGGGGATGAGAAAATATCAGTCTTGATTGAATAGCAGAGCAGACTCGATGGGCCGAGTGGCCTAATTCTGCACCTATGTCTCATGGTGTTATGTTGGTCTTTAAGAGGAATCAAGGGAATTGTTGCGATTGCACTTTAGGGAATGGAGAGAAGGTTTGCTGGCTGATGCCTGGGATGAGAGAATATTGAGAAGGTTGGGCCTGTACCACGGGGGGGGGAGAATCTACTTGAAAGGGTCGATGCCAGTCTTGAATTTTTATGTCCAACTCTTTTTTGAGTGGCAGTCTTGACAAACCACTTCAGTACGTGTGGATGCATTAGGAATCATAGAATTTACTGTGCAAGAGGAGGCCATTCGGCACGTCGTATCTATGCTGGTCCCTGAAAGAGCACCCTGCCTAAGCCCACACCTCCACCCCATCCCTGCCTAACTACAGGGCAATTTAGCACGACCAATCCACCTAACCCGCGCGTCTTTGGAGTGGCAGGAAACCGGAGCGCCCGGAGGGAACCCGCGCAGACAAGCCGGGGGGGGGGGGGGGGGAACGCGTGGACTCCATCCAGTCACCCGAGCCAGGAATCGAACCTGGAGCGGTGAACCAACTGTGTTGCCTATCTCTCTCTCTCTCTCTCTCTCTCTCTCCCTCTCTCTCTCGAGCTGAACTGTCTGCAGAAATGAAAAAGCAAAGCCACTCCACTTAATGTCTGCCGCTGTGTCTTTTTTCCTTTGTGTTTTGAATCTTAGTCATCTGGGGTCACAGTAGCTGATGAGGTGGTGAACTGTTTCAACGAAATGAAAGTGCGAAAGTCGTGCAGCCAAGAGGAGATGAAGCTGAGGAAGAAGGTGATCTTCATGAAGTTAGACAGCAACAAGGAGAAGATAATTCTGGATACAGACAAGATGATTCTGGTTGGACAGGTTCAGGACAAATCAGTTGCTGACCCACTGCGGGCCTTTGTTGACATGCTTCCGCTGACGGATTGCTGCTACGTACTCTATGATGCATTCTACGAGACAAAGGAGTCCAAAAAGGAAGAGCTGGTCTTCATTCATTGGTGAGCTAACTTGGTCACCTTCACTCAATGGCACATCAGGGCACCACCGACTGCGCCTAGTCACTGCGGCACGGGATGGTGCTCTTGGGGAAAGGCGTTGGGGGGGGGGGGGTCATTGACATTTACCTGCAGCGGCAACGTGTTGGCCTGGCTGCTTTTCGCGATGTCCCTCTGGATTTAGCCCTGGGAGCATTGACTTCATCTTTCCTTGTGGGCTACTGATGTCGGGTGCCACTAGGTGAGGGCGTTTTAGAACATAGAACAGTACAGCACAGAACAGGCCCTTCAGCCCTCGATGTTGTGCCGAGCAATGATCACCCTACTCAAACCCCCGTATCCACCCTATACCCGTAACCCAACAACCCCCCCCCCATAACCTTACATTTTAGGACACTACGGGCAATTTAGCGTGGCCAATCCACCTAACCCGCACATCTTTGGACTGTGGGAGGAAACCGGAGCACCCGGAGGAAACCCACGCACACACGGGGAGGACGTGCAGACTCCGCACAGACAGTGACCCAGCCAGGAATCGAACCTGGGACCCTGGAGCTGTGAAGCATTTATGCTAACCACCATGCTACCGTGTCTCCTTGTCCCCTTGCTCGTTGTCCCTCCCTTCCCCACCTCCAGCAGGCAGGCAGGGATGGGACGGGACTGGCAGCTGGGTTCCACTGCAGGACTGGGTCAGGAGTGAGTCCCTTTGTCTCTCCACTCACTCCCGTTCCGATTGAGCGGACTGATGGCGCTGAAAAGCTACCCGCTTCCAGTTTGTCTGGATGGTTGGGCAGACTGAGTTATTCGGCAACAGTAATTGAGTGGAGGGTAAGCAAGCATGTGCTTCTGGTGGGTGGGTGGGGGGTTTATAAAGCAAGGGCCAAGCTTTTGTTTTTCAAAATAAATTTAGAGTACGTGCAAACTCCACACAGACAGTGACCCAGGGCTGGGATTCGAACCCAGGTCCTCAGCGCCGTAGGAAGCGATGCTAACCACTGTGCCGCCATGTTGCCCGGGCCATCAATATTAGACAGTGACTGGCCATCCAATGGGGAATTTGGGAGATAGCAGGGTTGCGCTCACCCCTTGCTCGGGGTATAGTGCCGGTACGTTCAAAGGGGGAAGCAGGATAGACGGGCTCTTTTCAAAGGTGTCTTAACAGATTTTCTCTTTCCCGCCCTCCCGCCTCACCAGGAGTCCTGATAAAGCACCCATTATGCAGAAGATGATCTATGCCAGTTCCAAAGGTGCACTGAAGAAGAAATTAAACGGTACGGCACGAGCGCGCGGTTACTTTTCCTCTTTTTAACGAACCGTAATAAAATACCAAAAATAACAATAATGATAGCAATCATAAACATTCGCCCATCCTCAATGAACAACAAAATATATTAACAGCAACTTAAAATTAACACAATGTTAAGTTACATAACTATAGAAAAAATAGAAACAATAATAAGGAACACCCCCCCACCACCCCCTGGGTTGCTGCTGCTATTGACCAAGATACCTATCTTTGAGCCAGGAGGTCCAGAAAAGGCTGCCACCGTTTATAGAACCCTTGTATTGATCCCCTCAGGGCAAATTTGACCCTCTCCAATTTTATAAATCCCGCCATGTCACTGATCCAGGTCTCCACACTTGGGGGCCTCGCATCTTTCCACTGCATCAAGATCCTCCGCCGGGCTCTTTCGCCTCCTGTACTCCCGGCTCCACCGCAACTCCAAAAATCGCAAGTCCCCACCCTGGTTTGACCCTGGATCCAACCACCCTCGACACCATCCCCGCCACCCCCTTCCAGAATTCTTCCAGTGCCGGGCATGCCCAGAACATATGGGCGTGGTTCGCAGGACTCCCCGAACATCTGGTGCACCTGTCCTCACCCCCAAAGAACCTACTCATCCTAGTCCCGGACATGTGGGCCTGGTGCAGCACCTTGAATTGGATGAGATTAAGCCTCGCACATGGAGGAAGAGTTGACTCTCTCCAAGGCATCCGCCCAAGTCCCGTCCTCTATCTGCTCCCCAAGTTCCCCCTCCCATTTAGCCTTCAGCTCCTCCACTGACGACTCCTCCACCTCCTGCATTACCTTATAGATGTCAGACACCTTCCCCTCTCCGACCCACACTCCCGAAAGCACTCTGTCCATCGTCCCCCGCGAGGGCAGCAGAGGGAATCCCTCTACCTGTCGCCTAGCAAACGCCTTTACCTGCAAGTATCTGAACATGTTCCCTTGGGGGAGCCCAAATTTATCTTCCAGTTCCCCCAGGCCCGCAAACCTCCCGCCAATAAACAGGTCCCTCGGTGTACTGATGCCCACCCTATGCCACCCCCTAAATCCCCCATCAGTGTTCCCCGGGATGAACCGATGATTTCCACCTAATGGAGCCTCCATCGAGCCCCCTGTTTCCCCCCCTATGCGGTCTCCACTGTCCCCAGATTCTTAGGGTCGCCGCCACCACCGGGCTCGTGGTATACTTCTTAGGAGAAAGCGGCAACGACGCCGTTACCAAGGCACCCAGGCTCGTACCTCTGCAAGACGCCATCTCCATTCTTTTCCACGCCCCCCCCCCCATCACCCATTTACGCACCATTGACTTATTGGCCGCCCAATAGTACCCCAAAAGGTTGGGCAGCGCCAGCCCGCCTCTATCCCTCCCTCGCTCCAGGAAAACCCTCTTCACTCTTGGAGTCCCATATGCCCACACAAAGCTCAAAATACTGCTATTCACCGTCCTAAAGAAGGCCCTGGGGATGAAGATGGGCAGGCACTGAAAGAGGAACAAGAACCTCGGAAGCACCGTCATTTTGACGGACTGCACCCTCCCCGCCACCGACAATGGCAGCATATCCCACCTCTTGAACTCCTCCTCCATCTGATCCACAAGCCTGGTGAAATTATGCTTATGAAGAGTCCCCCAGTCCCTGGCCACCTGCACCCCCAGGTACCTAAAACTCTCCCCTGCCCTCCTAAGCAGGAGCCTACCAATTCCTTCCTCCTGGTCCCCAGGGTGCACCACAAACATCTCACTCTTGCCTAGATTTAGTTTATACCCAAATCATTTTTTCCAATTAAGGGGCAATTTAGCGTGGCCAATCCACCTACCCTGCACATCTTTGGGTTGTGGGGGTGAGACCCATGCAAATACGAGGAGAATGTGCAAACTTCACACGGACAGTGACCCAGAGCCGGGATCGAACCTGGGACCTCGGCGCTGTGAGGCAGCAGTGCTAACCACTGTGCCACCGTGCTGCCCAGAAGTGGGGAACTTCTGACGCTCGCTCGATGCCTCCTCTCTCCTCACGCATGGTGTGACAATCCGCGGACTGCTGCACGTTCCGGTATCTGCTCAGCGTGGGGGCAGCCCCCACCCCCCCCAAAACCCACCGCCTTTCTGGGGAGGAGGCGGAGAGGATAAAACAATGCGACTGTCAAGAGATGCTTTGCCCCCAAACTGATGCGTGTTCTGTTTGCGTTGCAGGGATCAAACACGAGTGGCAGGTGAACGCGATCGAAGAGTTACTGGACCAGAGCGAGCTGATGTCAAAGCTTGGAACTCAAGTCATTGCATTCGAATCTCAGAAGCTAGTCTAGTGCCAGTACATTGAGCTTCCATGTTTAAGTCTGTGCTGTGGGTTTTTTTTCCTTGGGTACCTTCAGTTTTGTATGTGTCTTTTGACTTGCCTCCTCTCTGCCCCCCACACCACCCATATTTTACTTGAACCTATTTGTGATCAGGACCAGTAATCAACAGGACCCATGTTCTGGAACAAGGGGCTAAGGAGGGTCTGCAGTGAGAGACTCGACGGCAGATTGTCAGTATGTATGACAGCTCCTCCTTCCCTCCCTCCTTGCCCCCCTGCCGCAGGAATGGACATGGTGCATTCAGATAATTGATCGCACAACCCTGAATTCAATAGACCTTCCCAGTCAGCTCCATCTCCCTTAAATTCCAAACACTTTCCCTTGACTAAATCCAAGTGGTATGGGATTTGATTAGCCGTACTGCTCCTCATTCCATGTCATTCACTTTTTGCAAACATTTCTGACGTTTTAAACCAAGGTTCCATCTGCCTGGATTAGGGGGGGCTGACCTCTATCTCGCAGCGTGTATCATGTGACCAAATTTTCATTGTTGGGGGGGTGGAGGTTAGGGACCTGCCAATTTGGAGTATCAAGAATCATCAGTGTATCTTGGAAATGGTTAATCATGTGGATGGGTTATTGGACCTGACCGTTTCTAATGTGGAAGCAGTGTTATTAACCATCAAAATAAATTTATGGATATCTTTGTCTTGGTCTATTTCAATCGTGAACACTTTACTTTCACAGTACTACCCTGGGTAGCTCCACACAATGTTAGAGACCGGGTAATGCTCCCCCTACACTATCCCCATCAAACACTCCCAGGACAGGTACAGCACGGGGTTAGATACAGAGTAAAGCTCCCTCTACACTGTCCCCATCAAACACTCCCAGGACAGGTACAGCACGGGGTTAGATACAGAGTAAAGCTCCCCCTACACTATCCCCATCAAACACTCCCAGGACAGGTACAGCACGGGGTTAGATACAGAGTAAAGCTCCCTCTACACTGTCCCCATCAAACACTCCCAGGACAGGTACAGCACGGGGTTAGATACAGAGTAAAGCTCCCTCTACACTGTCCCCATCAAACACTCCCAGGACAGGTACAGCACGGGGTTAGATACAGAGTAAAGCTCCCCCTACACTGTCCCCATCAAACACTCCCAGGACAGGTACAGCACGGGGTTAGATACAGAGTAAAGCTCCCTCTACACTGTCCCCATCAAACACTCCCAGGACAGGTACAGCACAGGGTTAGATACAGAGTAAAGCTCCCCCTACACTGTCCCCATCAAACACTCCCAGGACAGGTACAGCATGGGGTTAGATACAGAATAAAGCTCCCTCTACACTGTCCCCATCAAACACTCCCAGGACAGGTACAGCACGCGGTTAGATACAGAATAAAGCTCCCTCTACACTGTCCTGACCTAAAAAGTGCACCTTCCAGTCGTTTAAAAAAAATAACAGTCAAGGAGTTGAAGAAATAAACCTAGTTACCATGCACCACATGCCTGTCAATGGGTGTGGCAGACATGCTGGGGATTGTTACTGGCACATCAGCCATCGTTTCCCCGTGTAGGCCAAATAAATAAATGAAACTGGGGCATCATGTGTATCGAGGTTCCCTATCCTGTGATCGGGTCCAGTGTGGAAAGAATAACCAAAGATCGATGTGAAGTGCTGTAGCCTGCATCATGTAACTGGGGTATGGGGGTATCCCCACATAAACTCTGCTATTCAACACCCCCTAAATGATCAAACAGCCCCACCCCCAAATACAGCAGCTGTAGGGAGCCCCCCCCCCAACCTCAAACTCTTGTTTGGGGGGGGGGGGGAGAGAGAAGAGAATGGACAGTCCCAATGACTGGACCACATTGCAATCCCTGGCCACAACGTTATTTGAACATGATATAAAATGTTTTCTGGGGGGGGGGGGGGGGGGGAGGCCAGGACCGGCGGTAGCTGCTTCTCTCTGGCTGGGTGTGTGGTGAGGCTACTGTTCCTCTCGTAATGAGCTCAAGCAGTTCCTCAGTAGCAACAGGTTAGCCTGGAAACGCAGAGACACATAATTATTTCAGCCGAGTGAAACATCCCCACTCTCAAATCAGTCAGAACATAACGGCCTCCCTGAACAGGCGCCGGAATGTGGCAACTGGGGTCTTTTCACAGTAACTTCACTGAAGCCTTCTTGTGACAAGCAATTATTATGCCAATGGTGGAGCGATGGAAATTGGGAGTGGTGGGGGGGCAGTGATTAGCTTCCCACAGATTGGGGAGGAACATGCAAAACAGAATTCAGCACCCAAAACGCACACACACACATATTAGAATCTCAAAAACACACAGGCCATTCAGCCAGACGGTGCTGGCCCTCGGAAAGAACAGAGTAATTTACTTCCCTAGTTTTCTGCCCCACCACATACCGAATCTTGCACATTTTTCTCAAGTAGAGACGTGTTTGTGGTCTTGGAAAGCAGCTTCAGAATCCAACTCCACCCCCCAGCCCGTCCAGCAACATGTTCCAACCATCACCCTGTGCGAAGGTGACATTTCCTCCCCGCAGCTCTTAACCAGATACTGACGCAGCCAAGAGGGGTCTTCCTCAACATCCAGGGTGCACCTACCTTGGCATGTTTCAACTCCAGCTCCGTCATCTCAACCATGTTCTTGCGAAAGGCCGAGACCCTCCGAACTTTAAAGTCTGTCAGCTCTACGTGACAGAAAGAAAAAATAGCAAGAGTTGCCCGGGGTAAATATGTTTGCCAGCTCCCAGAGAAAACCCATCGGAACAAAACTGCACCTTTATTCTCGACCCACTCCCGAGTGACGGCAAAATCAAGTACGAGACACACAAATTTAAAAAAAAACATGAGAATGAAACCGTGCGGATCCTGAACTTCAGGCTCCGGCAGGTAAGGGACCCTCCCGATTACCTTGCTTGGCAGATTCAGAAAGCTTCTCGAATTTCTGACAGGACAGCAGCTGATTGGCCTCCGCGTGCTTCACGTCCTTGTTCTTCATGCGGGCTCGATCCAGAGCCTTGTTGGCGTTTTCGTAATCAGACAGAGAGCGAGCTCTCCGATACAGCAGGTCCTGAGCAAAAAATAATCACACCAGCTTGTCATCTCCAGCGTCGCTGCAAATTTTTAAAAAAGGGCACGTCAAAGTTTTTTGTCTCACACTCATCAGTAACGACCTTTTTAAGGGGGGGCGGGGAAGGCAGCATAGCGTGAAAGTTGGGCTGGTTAGACAACCATTTATTGCCCATCCCTAACTGCCCTTCAGAAGGCGGTGGGTGAGCCACCTTGAACCCGTTGCAGTCCCTGATGTGTAGGTACACCCACTGTGCTGTTAGGGAGAGAGATCCGGGATTTTCCCCCCAGTGACAGTGAAGGAACGGCTGATGTATTTCCAAGTGAGTGACTGGGAGGGGAACCTCCAGGTGGTGGGGTTCCCAGGTATCTGCTGCTCTTGTCCTTCTCGGTGGTCGTGGGTTCGGAAGGTGCTGCCAAAGTAACCTTGGTGAGTTACTGCAGTTAATCGTGTAGATGGTCACACGGCTGCCACTGCGCATCGGTGACGGAGGGTTTGAATGTTTGTGGAAGGGGAACAATCAAGCGGGGCTGCTTTGTCCTGGATGGTGTTGAGCTTCTTGAGTGTTGTTGGAGCTGCACTCATCCAGCAAGTGGAGAGCATTCCCGTACACTCCTGACTTGTGCCTTGTAGATGGTGGACAGGCTTTGGGGGGGTCAGGAGGTGAGTTACTCTCCGCAGGATTCCCAGCCTCTGACCTGCCCTGGTAGCCACAGTATTAATGTGGCTGGGTCCAGTTCAGTTTCTGATCAATGGTAACCCCCAGGATGTTGATTGTGGGGGATTCAGCGATGGTAATGCCATTGAATGTCAAGGGGCGATGGTTAGATCCTCTGTTGTAGGAGATGGTCATTGCCTGGGGCTTGTGTGCCGCGAATGTAACTTGCCACTTGTCAGCCCTGAGCCTGGATATTTAAATTTAGAGTATCCAATTATCTTTTTCCAAGTAAGGGGCAATTTAGTGTGGCCAATCCACCTGCCCCGCACATCTTTGGGTTGTGGGGGTGAGACCCACACAGACACGGGGAAAATGTGCAAACTCCACACAGTCAGTGACCCAGGGCCTGAGAGTCAGCACCTTCAGGAGAGGAGGGGGACCCTGTACCCCAGTGAGAGTCAGCACCTACAGGAGAGGAGGGGGACCCTGTACCCCAGTGAGGGTCAGCACCTTCAGGAGAGGAGGGGGACCCTGTACCCAAGTGAGAGTCAGCACCTACAGGAGAGGAGGGGGACCCTGTACCCCAGTGAGGGTCAGCACCTTCAGGAGAGGAGGGGGACCCTGTACCCAAGTGAGAGTCAGCACCTACAGGAGAGGAGGCGGACCCTGTACCCCAGTGAGAGTCAGCGCCTTCAGGAGAGAAGGGGACCCTGTACCCCAGTGAGAGTCAGCACCTTCAGGAGAGGAGGGGGACCCTGTACCCCAGTGAGAGACACCTTCAGGAGAGATGGGGGGAGTCTGTACCCCAGTGAGTGTCAGCACCTTCAGAATGGAGGAGAATGTGCAAACTCCACATGGACAGTGACCCAGGGCCGGGATTCGAACCCGGGTCCTCAGCGCCGCAGTCCCAATGCTAACCACTGCGCCACATACCACCACCCTTTTGTGTACTTCTAGGAGCTTTTGATATTTTGTGCTACAGTTCTTTCTTAATTTACCTTAGCTCTCTTAATTACATTTTTAGTTTCCCTTTGTTTATGTTCGAACATTTCCCAATCTTCCAGCCTGCCACTGACCTTTGCAATACGATGTACCTTAGTTTTGTCTTTATAATGTCCTTAACCGCCTTGTTTAGCCATGCATGTTTTTTTTACCCCTCTCCCCATCTTTCTTCCTCACTTTTAGTTGTGAGGAATTGAGTATCTCCTTAAACAACTGCCACTACTCATCAGCTGTCCGACCTTTTAGCCTTCCTGCCCTCTGTTACTCTCCCCAGAAACTGGAAGGTCGGGTAGCCTCTGACGAAGACTTGAAACTGTCCGACTTGAGATATTACATGAGAGACTCGCAAGCTGCGAAGGTAAGTATCCTCCTTTTGTCACCCACTGTATATTTCCAAACACCCACAGGCTGACTCTCACTGGGGTACAGAGCCCCCTCCTCTCCTGAAGGTGCTGACTCTCACTGGGGTACAGGGTCCCCCTCCTCTCCTGAAGGTGCTGACTCTCACTGGGGTACAGGGCCCCCCTCCTCTCCTGAAGGTGCTGACTCTCACTGGGGTACAGGGTCCCCCTCCTCTCCTGAAGGTGCTGACTCTCACTGGGGTACAGACTCCCCCTCCTCTCCTGAAGGTGCTGACTCTCACTGGGGTACAGGGACCCCCTCCTCTCCTGAAGGTGCTGACTCTCACTGGGGTACAGAGCCCCCTCCTCTCCTGAAGGTGCTGACTCTCACTGGGGTACAGGGCCCCCTCCTCTCCTGAAGGTGCTGACTCTCACTGGGGTACAGGGTCCCCCTCCTCTCCTGAAGGTGCTGACTCTCACTGGGGTACAGGGTCCCCCTCCTCTCCTGAAGGTGCTGACTCTCACTGGGGTACAGGGCCCCCTCCTCTCCTGAAGGTGCTGACTCTCACTGGGGTACAGGTCCCCCTCCTCTCCTGAAGGTGCTGACTCTCACTGGGGTACAGGGTCCGCCTCCTCTCCTGAAGGTGCTGACTCTCACTGGGGCACAGGGCCCCCTCCTCTCCTGAAGGTGCTGATTCTCACTGGGGCATATAAAGGAAGATAGGAAGAGTTTTTTCCAATATATAAAAGGTAAGAGAGAGGCAAAAATATATAATAATAATAATCTTTATTGTCACAAGTAGGTTTACATTAACACTGCAATGAAGTTACTATGAAAAGCCCTTAGTCGCCACACTCCGGCGCCTGTTCGGGTACACAGAGGGAGAATTCAGAATGTCCAATTCACCTAACAGCACGTCTTTTGGGACTTGTGGGAGGAAACCGGAGCACCCGGAGGAAACCCAAGCAGACACGGGGAGAATGTGTAGACTCTGCACAGACAGTAACCCAAGCCGGGAATCGAACCTGGGACCCTGGAGCTGTGAAGCCACAGTGCTACCAACTGTTAGACATTGGACCACTGGAAAATGTGGCTGGAGAAGTAATAATAGGAAACGACGAAATGGCAGAGGAACTGAATAGTTACTTTACATCAGTCTTCACGGTGGAAGATACCAGTTGGATGCCAGAGCTCTAGGAGAATCAGGGGGCAGAGGTGAGTGCAGTGACCATCACTAAGGAGAAGGTTCTGGGGAAACTGAAAGGTCTGAAGGTGGATAAATCACATGGACCGGATGGACTACACCCCAGGGTTCTAAAAGAGATAGCTGAGGAGATTGTGGAGGCATTGGTGATGATCTTTCAGGATTCGCTGGAGGCAGGAAGGGTCCCAGAGGACTGGAAAGTGGCTAATGTTTAAGAAAGGAGGGAGGCAGACGACGGGAAATTATAGGCCGGTTAACTTTGGTCATTGATAAGATTTTAGAGTCCATTATTAAAGATGAGATTGCGGAGTACTTGGAAGTGCATGGAAAAATAGGACTGAGTCAAGGGGAGGTCTTGTCTGACAAATCTGTTAGCGTTCTTTGAGGAAGTAACAAGCAAGTTAGACAAGGGAGAACCAGTGGACATGATTTATTTAGATTTCCAGAAGGCCTTTGACAAGGTGCCGCATAGGAGACTGTTAAATAAGTTAAGAGCCCATGGTGTTAAGGGTAAGATCCTGGCATGGATAGAGGATTGGCTGACTGGAAGAAGGCAGAGAGTGGGGATAAAGGGGTCTTTTTCAGGATGGCAGCCGGTGACTAGTGGTGTACCTCAGGGGTTGGTACTGGGACCACAACTTTTCACAATATACATAAATGATCTGGAAGAAGGGACTGAAAACACTGTTGCTAAGTTTGCAGGTGAGAAAGGGCAGCACGGTAGCACAGTGATTAGCACTGCTGCCTCACGGCACCGAGGTCCCAGGTTCGATTCCGGCTCTGGGTCACTGTCCGTGTGGAGTTTGCACATTCTCCCCGTGTTTGCGTGGGTTTCACCCCCACAACCCAAAGGTGTGCAGAGTAGGTGGATTGGCCATGCTAAATTGCCCCTTAATTGGAAAAAATGAATTGGGTACTCTAAATTTGTAAAAAGAAAAAAAAGTTTGCAGATGATGTGTGCAGAGGAGATTCACTAGGTTAATCCCAGACCTGAAGGGGTTGGATTATGAGGAGAGGTTGAGTAGACTGGGACTGTACTCGTTGGAATTCAGAAGGATGAGGGGGGATCTTATAGAAACATTTAAAATTATGAAGGGAATAGATAGGATAGATGCGGGCAGGTTGTTTCCACTGGCGGGTGACAGCAGAACTAGGGGACATAGCCTCAAAATAAGGGGAAGTAGATTTAGGACTGAGTTTAGGAGGAACTTCTTCACCCAAAGGGTTGTGAATCTATGGAATTCCTTGCCCAGTGAAGCAGTTGAGGCTCCTTCATTGAATGTTTTAAAGATAAAGATAGATAGTTTTTTGAAGAATAAAGGGATGAAGGGTTATGGTGTTCAGGCCGGAAAGTGGAGCTGAGTCCACAAAAGATCAGCCATGATCTAATTGAATGGCGGAGCAGGCTCGAGGGGCCAGATGGCCTACTCCTGCTCCTAGTTCTTATGTTCTTATGATACAAAGTTCTGGAGAGGGACAGGTAGTATTGAGGAAGCAGGCGGGCTGCAGAAGGACTTGGACAGGCTAGGAGAGCGGGCAAAGAAGTGGCAGATGAAATACAATGTGGAAAAGTGTGAAGTTACGCATTTTGGAAGGAGAAATGGAGGCACAGACTATTTTCTAAATGGGGAAATGCTTAGGAAATCAGAAGCACAAAGGGACTTGGGAGTCCTTGTTCACGATTCTCTTAAGGTTCAGTAGGTAGTTTGGAAGACAAATGCAATGTTAGCATTCATGTCGAGAGGGTTAGAATACAAGACCAGGGAAGTACTTCTGAGGCTATACAAGGCTCTGGTCAGACCCCATCTGGAGTATTGTGAGCAGTTTTGGGACCCGTCTCTAAGGAAAGATTTGCTGGCCTTGGAAATGGTCCAGAGGAGGTTCACAAGAATTAGCCCTGGAATGAAGAGCTTGTCATGTGAGGAACGGTTGAGGACTTTGGGTCTGTACTCGTTGGAGTTCAGAAGGATGAGGGGGGATCTTACTGAAACTTTCAGGATACTGCGAGGCCTGGATAGAGCGGACGTGGAGAGGATATTTCCACTTGGAAAAATGAGAACCAGAGGACACCATCTCAGACTAAAGGGATGACCCTTTAAAACAGAGATAAGGAGAAATTTCTTCAACCAGAGGGTGGTGAATCTGGAACTCTTTGCTGCAGAATGCTGTGGAGGCCAAATCACTCTTTATGACAGAGATAGATAGGTACTTGATTAATCAGGGGTTATGGGGAGAAGGCAGGAGAATGGGGATGAGAAAAAATTCAACCATGATTGAGTAGCGGAGCAGACTCAATGGGCTGAGTGGCCTAATTCTGCTCCGTGTTTTATGGTCTTAACACAGAAATGGCGGAGATGCTAAAGCCATACTTTGCCTCAGGTTTCATGGTGGAGGACACTAGTACCATTCCTAAGGGAGCGGGTAATTCAGAGGTAATAGAAAAGGTGGAACTTAGAACAATCAGCATCAATAGGGAAACAGTACTCAATAAACTATTGAGATTGAGGGCAGGCAAGTCCCCAGGGCCTGATTGCCTACATCCTAGGGTGTTAAAGGAAGTGGCTGCGGAGATAGTGGATCCATTGGTTACAATGTTCCAAAATTCCCTGGACACAAGAAAGGTTCCAGTGGATTGGAAAAATGCTAATGTAACCCCCTTATTCAAAAAGGGAGAGAGGCAGAATGTGGAAAGTTACAAACCAGTTAGTTTAACATCTGTTGCTGGAAAATTATTAGAATCAATTATCAAGGATGTAATAGCAGGACTTTTGGAAAGTCAAAATGCTATCCATCAGAGTCAGCATGTGGTTTATGAGGGGTAAATCATGTCTGACTAATCTGCATGAGTTCTTCGAAGATGTGACAAGTCAAGTGGATAATGGGGATCCTGTAGATGTAGTATATCTGGACTTCCGGAAGGAGTTTTATAAGGTTCCGTTTAATTCAGAAGGTGAGAAGGGAGTGACAGAGCATACAGAGGTCGGAGTGTGAGGCAGGCTAGCTACACGTGATTCACAATGAACTGTACTTTGGTAGTGTCTGACTTGCTACATACATAAAGCAGCCAACAAGGAGCCAATAGAATTTACTGAACATGCTTTTATTATCATGAATGACAAGATTGCACAATCAAATTAAGTTGATTTAAATTACTTACATATCAGCCAAAGAATGGGGGACAAGGTCACCGAGCTCGGTGCTGGAAAAGCTCAACATTAAACTGAACAACAGTCCAGACTGGTGACAGTCAGGACTCAGTGACTAGAAAACACATCCCTGGGTCGTTCTCTCAGTACTGACCCTCTGACAGTGCGGCACTCCCTCAGTACTGACCCTCTGACAGTGCGGCACCCCCTCAGTACTGACCCTCTGACAGTGCAGCACTCCCTCAGTACTGACCCTCTGACAGTGCGGCACTCCCTCAGTACTGACCCTCTGACAGTGCAGCACTCCCTCAGTACTGACCCTCTGACAGTGCAGCACTCCCTCAGTACTGACCCTCTGACAGAGCAGCACTCTCTCAGTACTGACCCTCTGACAGTGCGGCACTCCCTCAGTACTGACCCTCTGACAATGCAGCACTCCCTCAGTACTGACCCTCTGACAGTGCGGCACTCCCTCAGTACTGACCCTCTGACAATGCAGCACTCCCTCAGTACTGACTCGCTGAGAGTACAGCGTTGTATCAGTACTGAGGAAGTGCTGCACTGTCAGTAGTTCAGTACTGAGGGAGCCCTGCACTGAGAGAGAAGTTAATTTACCCACACAGCCTATCTAACAGCTGGAGGGATGTATAACACTGTACCATGGGTAAACACTCTGATCCTGATACGCCTACAGTGAGTGGGAATGAGGACATGGAATTTTAGTGAGAAAAACAAACATGCAATTAAGCAATCTCTGGTGTCTACATGGAGCAGTTTTAGATCTGATTGTGCTCTGTGCTGCAAGGAAATAACAAACTATCAGCATTGTGTGCAGCACTCATCTGTACAAGCAGTCACATTGGTGAGTGTACACTTTGAAAATGGTTCGTTTGTGATGAGTGCTTATCCGTTTCCCATCTCAGCGCACTTCTCATTGTTAACTAGTTCCTGTTTGTCGCTCCTTGTCGTCCCTGCCCTCTAACCCGTTTTGGTAAATCCCCCCCCCCCCACACACACACACACACACACACACACACCCCCCCCACACACACACACACACACACACACACACACACAAACCTGCCCTCAAAGTGCTAATCCCCATGCGACTTCTGCAACAGGCCCATGCTGACACTCCTGGGGCCTGTAGCTGCACTGTTGGAGAAAGTCAGCCCTCGGGGAGCACCGCAATGTTAATGATGCCAGAGCAGCCTCCAGTGAGCTGATCATTGACTTTATTGGGACTGGAGAATCCAGGCACCGGGAGGAGCCGTAAAAAGGGAAAACGAGAGCAGAATGAGCCAACCGCTCCAATTCCGAAAATGAAGCTCACCGCGTTGCCAACCTTTCGATGAATTTCTTTCGAGAAAACAACAAACGGGGATGTGAGATGGTGCAATGGTCATTGGATTTTCAAAAGGGCCTCGATACAGGCAGCAGAAGCATACAGACCAGAACTCCGTCCCTAACAGCCTTGATTGACCCTATCTCCGCCACACACACTCAGGCAGCGCATTCCAAATCCCCACCCTCGCTCCGTGAAAAGGTTTCTCGCTGTTGTGTCTCCTGCCGATTACCGGAAACCTTGCACCTCTCCGTTTTTGAACCTTCCACTAATGGGAGCATTTTCTCCTTGTCTGCTCTGTCCAGACCCCGTCGTGATTCTGAGAGACCTCGATCAAATCACATCCCGGATTTCTCCGTGTTTGAACCAAAACTGCAATGGGAACTGAGTGACACTGGCAGAACCCAAATTGAGCGTCAGTGAGCAGTTTATTGCAAATGGCCGTTTGATAGGACTATTGATAACTATTCCTGACGATAGCGAGTAAACTGATCGGGCGGTAATTGGCCAGGTTGGATTTGTTCTGTCTCTTGTGTACGGAACACACCCGGGCAACTTTCCACATTGCCGGGTAGATGCCAGGGTTGTAGCTGTACTGGAACAGCTTGGCTAGGGGTGCGGTACGTTCTGGAGCACAAGTCTTCAGTACGATTGCCGGTATATTGTCAGGGCCCCAATAGCCTTTGCAGTGTCCAGTGCCTACAGCTGTTTCTTGATATCGCGTGGGGCGAGTCGTATTGGCTGAAGACTGAACTCTGTGATGCTGGGGACCTCTGGAGGAGACTGAGATGGATCATCCACTTGGCTGAAGATTGTCCTTTGCACAGATGTGCTGGGCTCCTCCAACATTGAGGATGGGGATATTTGTGGAGCCTCCTCCTCCAGTGAGTTGTTTAATTGTCCAGCACCATTCATGGCTGGATGTGGCAGGACTGCAGAGCTGAGATCTGATTCGTTGGTCATGGAATCGCTTCGTTCAGTCCATCACTTGCTGTTTGGCGCACAAGTCGTCCCGTGTTTTCGCTTCACCTCATTTTTCGGTATGCCTGATGTTGCCCCTGGAATGCTCTCCTGCGCTCTTCATTGAACCAGGGTTGATCCCCTGGCTTGGTTGTAATGGTAGAGTGTGGTATATGCTGGACCATGAGGCTGCAGATTGTGGTTGAGTACAATTCTGCTGCTGTTGATGGCCCACAGCGCCTCATGGATGCCCAGTCTTGAGTTTCTAGACCTGTTCTGAGTCTATCCCATTTAGCACGATGGTAGTGCCACACAACACGATGGAGGGTATCCTGAATGTGAAGACGGGACTTTGTCTCCACAGGGACTGTGCGCAGCGGTCACTCCTACCAATACTGTCATGGGCAGATGCATCTGAGGCCACCCTCAGTGCTTCCTTCAAGTGGTGCTCAACATGGAGGAGCAATGATTCATCAGTACTGAGGGGGGGGGGGGGGGGGGGGGGGTGGTGTCATTCCTTGGAATCAATAGATGATTTTCCTGGCCATGTTTGACCAGGTGAGACTTCACAGGGTCCATATGCTGATGTTGAGGCCTCCCAGTCCAACTCCCTCCCGACTGAGCCGCCACCTCTGCTGTGTCTGTCCTGCCGGTGAGACAGGACATGCCCAGGAATGGTGATCGTGGTGTCTGGGACATTATCTGTCAGCTATGATTGTGTGATTATGACTATGTCAGGCTGCTGCGTGACTAGTCTCTGAGGCAGCTCTCCCAATTTGGGCACAAGCCCCCAGATGTTCAAAAGGAGCACTTTGCAAGTTTCTGGCGCCTAAATCGAAGCTGGGTTCTCAGTGGTTTGATATAACAGAGTGACATTTAAAAGTCAACCTGCTGTGGGCCTGGACTCAATGTAGGCCAGATCAGGTAAGGTTGGCAGATTTCCTCCCCTAAAGGGCATTAGTGAACCAGGTGGGTTTTTACGACAATGGTTTCCTGGTCATCGTTGGACACAAGGCAGCACGGTGGCACAGTCGTTAGCATTGCTGCCTCACGGCGCCGAGGTCCCAGGTTCGATCCCGGCTCTGGGTCACTGTCCGTGTGGAGTTTGCACATTCTCCCCGTGTCTGCGTGGGTTTCACCCCCACAACCCAAAGATGTGCAGGGTAGGTGGATTGGCCACGCTAAATTGCCCCTCAATTGGAAAAAATTAATTGGGTACTCTAAATTTATGTTTTAAAAAAATCGGTGGGCACATAATTTCAGAAATGTATTGAATTGGAATTGCACCGCCTGCCGGGATAGGGTTGGAAGCCCGGTCCCCAGATCTTTACCCTGGATCACTGGTCCAGTGGATACACTTGACCTCAGTCTAAAGGCCGAGAATCGATTCAGAGTCCAGTGACAATACCACTATACAGTCACCTCCCCTCAACTAATGGGGAGAGACTGGGGGAAGCCAGATGGATATTCAAAGAGCCAGCACTGACACAATGAGATGAGGTCGGCTCGGAGGAGGGGACAGGTACAGCATAAACACCAGCTTGGAATAGGAGGGCTGAATGGCCTAATTCTGTGTTGTAGACTGTACCTGATTCAGAGTAAGAGGTCGCACAGCCACTGTTGGGAAAACGAAGCTTGGCCGTTTTGTGCCCTTTCCCAATATTTACCCCTGACCCAACAAAAATACCTTGCTGCGTGTGGAACTGACCTTGCCGGAAGCAAATTTGTTGGGCCATGGAGATCATGGGCAAGCACCATTCAGTGCTGGTCTACACACTTGTGGGCACCTCCCAGGGGAGCGGTGGCCCTCTGGGCAGGGTGGCATGCTGACACAACCTGGGCATATTAGCACTGCTGGCTTGGCACTCCCAGACTGGCACTCTAGCAGTGCCACCTGGATGCCGTTCTTGATCAATAAGAGGATCGTGGGTTATGGGGAGGAGGCAGGAGAATGGGGATGAGAAAATATCGGCCATGATTGAATGGCGGAGCAGACTCGATGGGCCGAGTGGCCTGATTCTGCTCCTATGTCTTATGCTCTTGGCTAATTCAGACGAAGGACCGGCAGAGAGAGAGAGGTGAGTACAAACGTTTTTTTCCCCTCAAAGTCACTTCTTGCACCTCAACACTTCCCCAGACTCGTTTAACAGTTTCAAAACGAGCCAGCAGTGGGATTCTGTACCTGCCTGGGGTGCTCGTCAAATACACTGACTGGGGCATATACTATTTCTAATAAAACTGACCAAGGCTGTGTGACGCAGCAGGGTCGATACTGAGGGATCCACGAGTCATTGTACCGGCCCCCAGATGTGACAAGATATCAGTTTGCCAATTAAGGTAGCGTGGTGGATTCAGCGGAACTGAACCTTAGAGTCTTTGTTTTTTTTAATAAATTTAGAGTACCCAATTATTTTTTCCAATTAAGGGGCAATTTAGCATGGCCAATCCACCTACTGTGCACATCTTTGGGTTGTGGGGGTGAGACCCACGCAGACACGGGGAGAATGTGTAAACTCCACACGGACAGTGACCCAGAGCCGGGATCGAACCTGGGACCTCAGCGCCGTGAGGCGGTTGTGCTAACCACTAGGCCACCGTGCTGCCCACTTAGAGTCTTTGTTAATTTCCTGTGAGCAGCAGAGAGTTCAACCTGGGGAACTGTCGAGTCATCGGGCCTCCTGAAACAGGCAGGGCAGCCCAGTCAGTTTTTGCCAACCTTTACAAGGCTCCTTCCCTGTGGCTTCATCACAATCAACAACAACTGCTGTTTATATAACACCTGTATAGCTCCAGCATGCAGCAGATGGGCCAAATAGCTTACTTCTACGGCATAATGTCTTTAACATAATAAGATGATTCAACATTGTGCGAGAGCTGGGGTTGATGCAGCTAAAGGTAGTACACAGAATGCACCTGACGAAGTCGAGGATGAGCCGTCTCTTTGAAGGGGTGGAGGATATTTGTGAGCGGTGTGGGAGGGGTCCGCCAATCACGTATACATGTTCTGGTCCTGCCCGAAGTTGGAGAAGTTAGTGATAATAATCTTTATAGTGTCACAAGTAGGTTTACATTAACACTGCAATGAAGTTACTGTGAAAAGCCCCTGGTCGCCACATTCCGGCGCCTGTTCGGGTACACAGTGGGAGAATTCAGAATGTCCAATTCACCCAACAAGCACGTCTTTCAGGACTTGTGGGAGGGAACCGGAGCACCCGGAGGAAACCCACGCAGACACGGGGAGAACGTGCAGACTCCGCATAGACAATGACCCAAGCCGGGAATCGAACCCGGGACCCTGGCGATGTGCGACAACAGTGCTAACCACTGTGCTACCATACCACCCAAGTTTTGGGGGTCGCTCTTCAGCAACATATCGGTGATTCTGCATGTGCACTTAGAGCCCAGTCCCCTTGGGGCCATATTCGGGGTGTTGGAGATGCAGGCGGGAGCGGGAGCAGATGTTTTAGCCTATGTCTCGCTGATTGCTCGCAGGCGGGTTCTGTTGGGGTGGGGGGTCAGCTTCTCCACCCTGTGTGGGCTGGGGGATCTAAAGGAAATCTTGTATTTGGAGACAGTGAAATTTTCTCTAAGGGGTGGGAGCAAGTTCCACAAGAGGCGGGGTTTGTTTGTGTTGTTGCATTTTGGGGAGCGGGTTGCTGCCAACTTCTCGGAGGGAAGGTGGCGGGTTGGGCTAATAATAATAATAATTTTATTGTCATAAGTAGGCTTACATTAACACTGCAAATGAAGTTACTGTCGCCCCTCGTCGTCACATTCCGGCGCCTGCTCGGGTACACAGAGGGAGTATTCAGAATGTCCAATTCACTGAACAAGCACGTCTTTCTGGATCTGTGGAAGGAAACCGGAGCACCCGGAGGAAACCCACGCAGACACGGGAGAACGTGCAGACTCCGCACAGACAGTGAGCCAGGCCGGGAATCGAACCTGAGACCTGGCGCTGTGAAGCAACAGTGCTAAACACTGTGCCACCGTGCGGCCCAGGGTATGGGGAGGGGCGGGGGCTGGGGTTTTGTTTGGGGTTGGTTTTAATTTGTAAATGTTATCTGTGTTATATGTTTAATTGTTAAAATTTGAACGATAATAGTTTTCAAAAACAAACAGCAACGTTTGATTGTGACCCAACTTAGGAGATAGCAGGGGCAGGTGATCACGGTCAAAGGTTTTCGGAGCATTGGAGAGAGAGAGAGAGAGAGGACAGAAGGTCAGGGAGTGGCATAAAGTTAAGATTCAGAGCGCATTGAGGAGTACAAAGATCAGGGCTGAGTTAAAACGAAACTGAAGAACAAGTGACGGATGACCCTGTCCGGGGGGGGGGGGGGGGGGGGGGGGGGGGGGGGGGCTGGTTTTTGCACTGGGACAAACGAGGAGATGAAAAAACAGAACGAAGGTGAAGAAGGAGCGGAAAGTTGACAGTTGTTGAAATCAATATTAAGCCCAGAAGGCTGTAAGAGGTAAAGGGGCAGGTTGTGCACCTTCTGCGATTGCAAGGGGTTAGGTGGATTGCTACCTTATCACCATCAGCACCTTCTTTAGTCCTTAATGCCACTATTAACACTCTTGTCTTGCTTTGATGACATCTTGACCCATCTCCAACCTCCTCCACCCCACTCCAACTATTTAATCCACAATAATCCTCCACAAATGTATTTTGCTTTTATCTGTGAATAGTCAGGCTCAGCACAGATAGTTGCCAGGGAGAGGATTGCAGTCAGTAGCTAGGGAACAGGTTTATAGCAGGGACCTATAGACTTTGCATCTATTTCACTCTCCCTCACGTGTTTATCCAGCTTTCCTCTTGAATGTAGCGACGCTATTCACCTCGAGTGCTCCCTTGAAGTCCTAGGTTCGATTCCAGCTTGGGTCACTGTCTGTGCGGAGTCTGCACATCCTCCCCGTGTGCGCGTAGGTTTCCTCCGGGTGCTCCGGTTTCCTCCCACAGGCCAAAGATGTGCAGGTTAGGTGGATTGGCCGTGATAAATTGCCCTTAGTGTCCAAAAATTGCCCTTAGTGTTGGGTGGGGTTACTGGGTTATGGGGATAGGGTGGAGGTGTTAACCTTGGGTAGGGTGCTCTTTCCAAGAGCTGGGGCAAACTCGATGGGCCGAATGGCCTCCTTCTGCACTGTAAATTCTATGATTCTATGGGATCAAGTTCCACATTCTCCCTGTGCGTCCGAGTCACACATTATCCCCACTCCCCGTGGAAGTGAGTCCCACGTTCTTCCCACTCCCTGTGGGAGTGAGTCCCACATTCTCCCCACTCCCCGTGGGAGTGAGTCCCACATTCTCCACACTCCCCGTGGGGCGAGTCCCACATTCTCCCCACTCCCCATGGGAACAAGTCCCACATTTTCGCCACTCCCTGTGGGAACGATTTCCACATTCTCCCCCACGAACTCCATCTACAATTTTGCTGACGATACAACCATAGTGGGCCGGATCTCGAATAACGACGAGTCAGAATACTCTCAGGGTCTCTCTCTTGGTGCACTGTGACCAGGGCAATAGCAGACTAGTTCAGATGGCTAATGGAGTTACGTATAGTTATCGTAGTTAGATCTTGTTAACCTTATCACGAGTGTCAAAGTTAAAGTAAATAACTCATGCAATTATTGTCGTAGTTACTCAATAAACCTTTTGTTACTACTGGATGGGTTTGTTTTCTTCATCGTGATTCAGAATACTTCATCACTAACCAAAGTTTGAGTAGCACATGTTACCTACCACACAGGTAACAAAACATGGTACCAGGAGTGTTGGCTTTAACGAACTAGTTAGATTAGGATGGACAAAAAGAGAAGAAAATTCAGACTGGAATTCGACTGTGGAAGACTTCGCAGCACATGGATCCTTGACGACTAACTATGGGACTCGTTGGACCTCTTGGGCAGCTGGAAACAACCGGTAATTTAAGTTATAACTGGAACAGATTTGAAGATATTCCAAATATTTATCGCAGCTAATGATTTCGGTCTCTGACTGGAGATATGGATAGATATGGATAGATTGGAGATATGGAGATTGGATAGTCTCAATTGGAGGGCATGAAGCGAGAGAAATCTATAATTGCTTTAATTACTTAGAAGGTGAAGACAACACCAAATTAGAAGTAATACTCAACAAATTTGATGATGCAGGAAAGATTTAACTCTCGTCATAAATGCCAGAGAAACGGAGGGCCCATCACTGATTTTATTACAAATCTCAAATCACAAGGCTGTGATTATGCTGATTTGAGAGACACTATGATAATGGTTCAATTAATTTATGGACTATCTGACAGAAATTTGAAGGAAGAACTTTCACAAGCTAGGTACTTAACACTAGAAACTGCTATACAAAAATGCCTTGCCTGTGAACAAAAACAAAATCAATACTGTGAGTCTTTACAAACACGGAATCAGTATCAAGAAAACAAAATCGGTAAAAATGACGCGCGCACTCACCACGAGGCAGAGGCAGGATCTCACTCGATGCAACAGCACTTTTTGATTGACAGCCATCTCGAGCGAGAGCGCTCCGGCCAGTACCCAAATGCACACTTCTCAAAAAGAAAAAAAAAAGGGCAAAATACACTTGCGCGAGAAGCCGCGCATGCGCAGGTGTGGAAAGAGCGCACAGTAAAGGAAAATCGGATTACGCAATTGATTCCTACACTTTACTCCATGAGAGTCATGATGTCAGAAGACCCAGACCACACCCACTTAAAAGGGAAATGCCCTTAAATTACAAATAAGAATTTTAAAGCTGCAAAACCCATTTTTAAAGCTGTAAAATCCAATTTTCTTACCTCAAAAGACAGAATAAAGCCTGGGCTTCCATCAGCTGTTGAAAATAACCTCCACAGCACCCTGGCACAAGCAGTTTGCACCACCCAAAGACCATCACTTCTCATGATAGGTGAATCCAATACCATGATGCTATGGCAGATCATTGATACATTGGATGACAGCAATACCCAAGAAGAAGACGACGCCACACAGAGAGCACAGAACGACTCAGTTGAGAGACCACAGATTGACTCCAAAGAGAGAGCAATGAAAGACTCCACAGAGAAAGCGATGAAAGACTCCACAGAGAGAGCAATGAAAGACTCCACAGAGAGAACGATGAAAGACGCCACAGTGAGAGCGATGAAAGACTCCAGAGAGAGAACGATGAAAGACTCCACAGAGAGAGCGATGAAAGACTCCACAGAGAGCGATGAAAGACTCCACAGAGAGAGCGAAGCAAGGCTCCACAGACAGCTCGATGACAGACTCAAAAATGGAAGTAAACACTCCATAGCGAATGCTATGCATGAACAAGACTATGAAGGTCTATCCACCTTATCTGCGCAACCAGCAGCAGACTATGAAAGTCTGCCAGCTTATTTGAGCCACTAGAAGAAGACTATGAAAGTCTACCCAGCTCATTTAACCAACAAGAAGACACGGAATGTCTACCCGCTGTATGTGAGAATAGTGACAATGTGATCACAATCGACATACAGGATATGCAGGATCACAGCGAGACTGACAGATCTTAGCTCGTCTGTACAGAAGCACTCAACAATCAGAGGAGGGCTACTCATGAGTCCAGAGAGACCACATCAATTGAAATCCTGAAGATTTTGACTCCAGAAGAGGAGCACCAAGAAATCAACGATGATTCAAATGAACCTGAAATTACTCCAAAAGATGAGCACCAAGAAATCAATAATGCTTCAAGTGAACCAGAATTGACTCGAGAAGAGGCGTACCAAGGAAACAAAGAAGAGGAATCAAATCCACCACAAATGACTGATGTCACCAACATCAATGCAACATCAGATCATTCTCACAATTCTCAAGAAGAAATGCTCAATGTAACAGATACCACAAAGGACACCGACACCAATAACTGTGACAATGACTCAAATCATCTACACGGAACACTCATTGAGCGCAACAAGAACAACAAAGACCACAAGAAGCACAGCAGAAACAAGAATAACAACAGCAACAACAAAGACAACATACAGCGCAACAAGAACAACAAAAACAACAAGAAGCATAACAGAAACAACAAGACCGACAGGAAAAACAACAAGAACAACAGCGAAAACAGCAAAAGCAGAAACAACAAGCATGACAAAAACAACAAAAAAAACGACAAGAACGACAACGAAAAAGACAGAAACGACAACAATGAAACAACGGCCTGTACAACATGGTACAACTCTGCACATGAAGGACAGTGCCACAGCACACTGCAAAACAATGGCAAGAGTACAAACATGCCATGGCATGGCAACAAATTTCACAAATTCACATTTGCTCCACAACAAACAAGCAAACCAGCTTTCAAGAAAGATGACATACAGAATCAATATCACAAACACAAGAAAAAGTCCAGGTCAGACAACAAAGATGTAACACAGAATTGCTACCGCAAGCATAGAAAAAAAGCATAAATCAGACAACAAAGTGATTTGACCATTCAAATACCTCATTGATGACTTCTTGGTTACTTAAACACAGGAACACTGACGACGTTCACAAAGAAATAACAACATCAACATCACCACTTCAACAAGTGAAGAAAGCAACTCGACTGAACAAACTCAAAATATGAACTCACAATTTTTTTTCTCATTAAGATTGGACTCATAAATATTAATTGGCTTTGTATAATCATCAAGATCATCACAACTTGTACATAACATCATTTGTCTACCTATTTCACGCAAGCAAAAAAACCTAAGAGGCGAAATGTATTAACATTTGACGGACTAACTCATTGATTTTATGTAATGCATTTGCAAACTGCATCCCTTATGTTTGTTCAATTTTCTTTACAACATACATGAAAATATGTAACACAAAAAAGGGGGATGTAGTGATTTCTATATGTGCATTTACACAAGGGGTTAATGTGTAATCAGTAGCACCACATGATCACTAGAGGGCTGGACCAACAGGGGTATAAAAGGCAACCACATTGGGTCTCTCTCTCTTTCTTGGGTGCACTGTGACCAGGGCAGTAGCAGTCTAGTTCAGATGGCTAGTGGAGTTACGTCTAGTTACCATAGTTAGATCTTGTTAACCTTATCACGAGTGTCAAAGTTAAAGTAAAGAACTCATGCAATTACTGTTATAGTTACTCAATAAACCTTTAGTTACTACTGGACGAGTTTGACTCTTCTGCATCAAGATTCAGAAGACCTCATCACTAACCAAGGTTTGAGTAGCGCGTTACCTTTAAAAAAAAAAATTTAGATTAATTTTTTCCAAACAAGGGGCAAATTAGCATGGCCAATCTTCCTACCCTGCACATCTTTGGGTCGTGGGGGCGAAACCCACGCAGACATGGGGAGAATGTGCAAACACCACACAGACTGTGACCCAGAGCTGGGATCGAACCCGAGACCTCGGCGCCGTGAGGCAGCAATGCTAACCCACTGTGCCACCATCGCACAGGGGCAGCACAGTGGTTAGCACAAATGCTTCACAGCTCCAGGGTCCCAGGTTCGATTGCCGGCTTGGGTCACTGTGCGGAGTCTGCGTGGGTTTCCTCCGGGCGCTCCGGTTTCCTCCCACAGCCCAAAGGTGTGCCGGTTAGGTGGGTTGACCGTGCTAAATTGCCCTCGGTGTCCAAAATTGCCATAGAGTTGGGTGGGGTTACTGGGTTTTGGGGATAGGGTGGAGGTGTTGACCTCGGGTAGGGTGCTCTTCCCAAAAGCCGGTGCAGACTCGATGGGCCGAATGGCCTCCTTCTGCACTCTAAATTCTATGGATGGATGGGAATGATGGAGATTGTTGCTTAGCAGGTGCATGCGGGCTGGAATAAGAGGAATAATTTGATTTGAGAGTTTGCAGGGCTGGCTGGAAGGCTCCTGTGGCGGGACAGCCCAGGCTGGCAGACCTGGTGATGCTGCAGAACACTAGTGCTCTTTTATAATGAAACATGGCAGCTGCTGATTGCCTAATAAGGAAGTGACAGGCTGCTTTTGGGCTCACGCCATCCCACTTGCGAGCTCTTGGCCATATAAGGCCAGGAGCTGCTCTCCCAGGCCCGCCATTGGCCGCCTCCCACCCCAACCCTGAGGTAAAAAATCTCCACCGGCGCCTTTTCCGCCGCACTCGACGGTTTCCCCCCTCCCGGCGGCCCCCCTGCCAGCCGGGCCCGGTCTGCCGCCTCGAAATATAGAAAAATAGAAGATTAAAACCGTCCCTCTCCTCCTCCTCCGCGCCCTCCGACCGTTAGGCCGCGGGGCAGCTTGGGATCTGTAGTCCTCCAGCCCCGCCCCGCTCTGCCCGCCGCAATGGCCGGGGCCGGCGACCGGGACTCGGCTTCCCAGAATGCCGTTGGGGAGCGCCGCGCAAGAGGGGAGGGGGTGACGTAGCCCTCACACACAGACACACAACAAACACGCACAGAGAGCGAGGAGAGAGAGATGCGCCTGCGCATCCGGGCGCCCTGCCATTTCCCGTGGGGGTCTGCCGGGAGTTGTAGTGCGGGGGGGTCTGCCGGGAGTTGTAGTGCGGGGGGGGGGGGAGGTCTGCCGGGAGTTGGAGGCGGATAATGGTTGGGGATAGGGCGGGAGCGGTGAGCGTGTCCGCAGATGGGCGTGTCCGGATCCTCGGCCCCCGCCCGCCCTGAGGCGCACAGCTGCGCGCGCATCCGCCGCCGCGCGCTTCTATAAAGAGCGGCGGCAGGTAGCGTCCGCCTCCTTCGTCTTTTTTTTTCTTTTCCTGACGGTTCTGTTGTTGCGCTCTCATCCCTTCCAGCCGCTGCATCCAGGAGGGCGTGAAGAGAGAAGGGGGTGGGGAGCAGTCGCAAGAGCCTTTTATTTTAAAAAAAAAATTACCGTCGAGCGGAGAGGAGGAAAGAATTTGCGGGACAGCCGGAAAGATTTTATAAGAGGAGAGAAAAAACCAATCGGGCTGCAGGATGGTGAGGCCTTTTTGTTTTGCCGGCGGCCGCCGTTATTTATTGCCTCGGTCGCTCGCCTCCCACTAACATAACGGTCGGGGGGGGGGACAGCGGCTTTTATAGTCCGGCCGCCCCTGACGGGAGTAGGGGGGAAACCCCGCTCCCTTGACCAATGGAAGGGCCGTCGGGGCGGGGGGACCCTCGCGCTTCCCCCAGGAGCGGGGGTGACGCGGGCGGGCCCCGCATCCGGACCGCGTTCCATTCAGCCGCCCGTCCCTTTGTCTGGGCTCATTAAATCTATCGGTTCTCCTCTTCCCACCCCCGCAAGCGGCTCGGTCGGCTGTGCCTTATTTTTATTTTGCACTTTTTATTGTCACCTTTTTTCTCTCCCGCTGCCCTTTTGTTTTCCCTTTTGCAGCCTGAGCTGCCCCACCCTGGTGTGCAATCGGCTTGCTGCTTCCCTATTGCCGAATCCCAGGACGGTCCCGTTAACTCCGCCCCAGGCGTTAAGATCAACAACATTTTTAAAGGTTGCGGGTGAACCCCACCCTCTTCCCACCTAAAGGATTGCCCCCCCCCCCCCACAAATACCCCCCTGAAAAATTGCACCCTCCTCTTGCCCCCCCCCGAGAGATTGCACCCTCCTTCCCGCCCCCCCCGAGAGATTGCACCCTCCTTCCCGCCTCCCCGAGAGATTGCACCCTCCTTCCCGCCTCCCCGAGAGATTGCACCCTCCTTCCCCCCCCCCGAGAGATTGCACCCTCCTTCCCCCCCCCGAGAGATTGCACCCTCCTTCCCCCCCCCGAGAGATTGCACCCTCCTTCCCCCCCCCGAGAGATTGCACCCTCCTTCCCCCCCCCCCCGAAATTGCACCCTCCTTCCCCCCCCCGAGAGATTGCACCCTCTTCCCGCCCCCCCGAGAGATTGCACCCTCTTCCCCCTCCCCGAGAGATTGCACCCTCTTCCCCCTCCCCGAGAGATTGCACCCTCTTCCCCGCCCCCCGAGAGATTGCACCCTCTTCCCCCTCCCCGAGAGATTGCACCCTCTTCCCCCTCCCCGAGAGATTGCACCCTCTTCCCCCTCCCCGAGAGATTGCACCCTCTTCCCCCTCCCGAGAGATTGCACCCTCTTCCCCCTCCCCGAGAGATTGCACCCTCTTCCCCCTCCCCGAGAGATTGCACCCTCTTCCCCCTCCCCGAGAGATTGCACCCTCTTCCCCCTCCCCGAGAGATTGCACCCTCTTCCCCCTCCCCGAGAGATTGCACCCTCTTCCCCCTCCCCGAGAGATTGCACCCTCTTCCCCCCCCCCCCGAGACATTGCACCCTCTTCCCCCTCCCCGAGAGATTGCACCCTCTTCCCCCTCCCCGAGAGATTGCACCCTCTTCCCCCCTCCCCGAGAGATTGCACCCTCTTCCCCCCCCCCGAGAGATTGCACCCTCTTCCCCCCCGAGAGATTGCACCCTCTTCCCACCCCCAAGAGATTGCACCCCTCTCTTCTCCCCCCCCCCCCCCCCCAGTCTTCGAAAGATGAATTTAATTTCCTGCTGTTCCTGTGAGAGGCTGTGCATGTTTTCCGCTGCAAAGTACTTTTTCAAAATGGCTTGCTGCAGCTTCTGCTGTTTGCTACCCTTTTGTGGGAGGGAGTGGGATCCGTGCACCTCAGCATCTGCCTGCAGTGGGGGAAGGGGGGGGGGGGGCTGTGGGGAGAGGATAGTTTTGTGGGTCGTGTGGTTTCCCGTTTTGATGACGGACGGGGTGTGCTGTGATGGAGAACTGCCTGCTCAAAATGGAGGCTGGTGTCGGTGTGTCTGCCTGGCTCTGGGTTTCTGCCCCCCCCCCCCCAGGTTATAACGGGGCTTCACTCTGAACTTGTGGATCCGCCGTCTGTGTTGCTGTTCATTCCTGACAGAGTCTGATTTTTTAAGCAGGTTTAGAACTCAAGCTGCCGTAATGGGAGCTTGTCCTGTTGTGGGTGGGGTCAGGATTTGAAGGACTGCATGGATACGAGAGAGAGAACCAGAGAGAGTGGGTAACTGGGCAGGAGGGTCACTGTTTCTGCCTGAGTAAGCAGGGAGTTCATGGCTGGAGATTTGTTTTGTCAGGGCAAAGCTTGTCCTTTGCAACTAACCTCGCCTTTCGAACTCCCTCCGGAGATGCTTGTTTAACGCGGGGGGGGGGTCTGATTGGGCAAGAATGTGCTAGCTATCTTTGATAAATTGACAGCTCCCCCAGAATTTACGGAAAGGGGGTGTTCTTGTGAAACCGTCATTTCCTTTCCAGTTTTGCTGCTGTCAAGTGGCTCAATTGGACTCTGCTGAAAGCAGAAGTTATTGTTGGAATGCTTCAATGTTGCAGCAGATTCTGATTCTGTTGAAAGATTCTGATTTGAAGTCGACACCGTTTTGAGATTGGTCTCGGTGCTGATCAATACACTCGTCTCCCTCCGCACAAGCGATGACCACATTGCTGCCGTTAAAACCCGGTGAAATCGAAGCTCCAGTGACCAAGTGTCAGATACTTGCCCTAATAAGGTCAATCTGAAAGCAGTGCATCATCATCCAGACAGTGCACCATTTCACTGGCCTCGGGATCGATTCTGCTCCAATCAGGGGGGACACGACGAGCGCCAGGAAGGAACAATTTGACTCTCGTGAACAACGGGGCAGTTTCCACGTGAAAGGAAAAAACACAGCGAGACTCTGGGTCTGTCAAATCCAGACCATCCCTTCAATCTGACCCTGGCACCTTGGAGGAGACTCTTCTGGGCTCTGATTCCCACCCACCTCGGGCAGTCACCGCCAGGTTTGGTGTGCCTACACTGCTCAGAACCCCATTGTTTCTTGCAGTTCCATGCCAATTGTGTCTCTCCTCTCCACCCTTTCCCTATCTCCCTCTCCCTCACTGCTGCCCATCCCTGTGCAATATCACAGGGGCTTGAGCCAAACCAGACAAGTCTTCAATACTGATAGAAAAACACAATGCTGGATAAAAGGCTTCAGCCAGCCTGGCAGCGTCTGCAGAGTGAGATTTAACATTGAGTCCACACTTCAGCCATGTATGTGGGTGGCTCCCCACAGAGGCTGATGGTTTTCCCAGTGTTTCTACTTCCGACTTCCAGCATCGGCAATATTCTTGCCTTTTCAATCCTGTTCCCACTTGCCGCCTCAAGATCCTGTGTTGCTGGATAACTTCCAGGAAAACACTGCATTCCTGAGCTGCACTGGGAATGTGAGCATGTATGGTGTGGTCAGGATGTGTGGTAATGTTTGAATAAAGCTGCTGAGGCTTGCTGCACAGCCTGGGGCGAGACCTGGGTAGTAGCTGCTATAACGGGTGAACATTCAGCACAGCAGCTGCACAGGATGTTGCAGAAGGTGCTGTTCTCGCGCCACCCCCTACCCCTGCGCTAGAACCTTGTTTCTCGAGAAGGCAGTGGCGTTTGAAGGGCACTTGGACAGGCCTAACGCATTCAGGTGGAGTTGGACTGTTTTTGTGAACGGGGAAAATATTTCAACACATTCAGTGGAATTCTTTCAGCGGACAGCGGATGTGAGAGGGTAGATAAAGGGGAGCCAGTAGATGTGGTGTATTTGGATTGCTACTGGGGTCAGACAAATGGGGTGGGGGCTGCAGAATTCTGTGAAGCGCTGATCTACGATGCGCTGGTACATGACTCAAAGTTCGTACGCAGGCGCAGCAAGTGAATGTGAACACAAACTCTGACTGAAGGGACGATCCTTTAAAACCGAGATGAGGAATTCCTTGAGCCAGAGGGTGGTGAATCTGTGGGACTTCTCGCCGCAGAAGGGGCTGGTTTAGCGCAGTGGGCCAAAACTTTAGCACTTGTAATGCAGAACAAGGCCAGCAGCGTGGGTACAATTTATACCGGCCACCTGGAACAGGTGTCGGACTGTGGCGACTAGGGGCTTTTCACAAGTAACCTCATTGAAGCTTACTTGTGACAAGCTATTATTATTAGAAGGATGTGGAGGCCAAATCACTGAGTGTCTTTAAGATGGAGATAGATAGGTTCTTCATTAGAGGATCAGGGGTTATGGGAAGAAGGCAGGAGAAGGGGGATGAGAAAATATCAGTCTTGATTGAATAGCAGAGCAGACTCGATGGGCCGAGTGGCCTAATTCTGCACCTATGTCTCATGGTGTTATGTTGGTCTTTAAGAGGAATCAAGGGAATTGTTGCGATTGCACTTTAGGGAATGGAGAGAAGGTTTGCTGGCTGATGCCTGGGATGAGAGAATATTGAGAAGGTTGGGCCTGTACCACGGGCGGGGCGGAGGGGGGGGGGGAATCTACTTGAAAGGGTCGATGCCAGTCTCGAATTTTTATGTCCAACTCTTTTTTTTTTTTTGAGTGGCGGTCTTGACAAACCACTTCAGTACGTGTGGATGCATTTAGAATCATAGAATTTACTGTGCAAGAGGAGGCCATTCGGCACGTCGAATCTATGCTGGTCCCTGAAAGAGCACCCTGCCTAAGCCCACACCTCCACCCCATCCCTGCCTAACTACAGGGCAATTTAGCACGACCAATCCACCTAACCCGCGCGTCTTTGGAGTGGCAGGAAACCGGAGCGCCCGGAGGGAACCCGCGCAGACAAGCCGGGGGGGGGGAACGCGTGGACTCCATACAGTCACTCGAGCCAGGAATCGAACCTGGAGCGGTGAACCAACTGTGTTGCCTATCTCTCTCTCTCTCTCTCTCTCTCTCTCTAGCTGAACTGTCTGCAGAAATGAAAAAGCAAAGCCACTCCACTTAATGTCTGCCGCTGTGTCTTTTTTCCTTTGTGTTTTGAATCTTAGTCATCTGGGGTCACAGTAGCTGATGAGGTGGTGAACTGTTTCAACGAAATGAAAGTGCGAAAGTCGTGCAGCCAAGAGGAGATGAAGCTGAGGAAGAAGGTGATCTTCATGAAGTTAGACGACAAGAAGGAGAAGATAATTCTGAATGTAAAGAAGATGATTCTGGTTGGACAGGTTCAGGACAAATCAGTTGCTGATCCACTGCGGGCCTTTATTGACATGCTTCCGCTGACGGAATGCTGCTACGTACTCTATGATGCATCCTACGAGACAAAGGAGTCCAAAAAGGAAGAGCTGATCTTCATTCATTGGTGAGCTAACTTCACTCAATGGCACATCAGGGCACCACCGACTGCTCCTGGTCACTGCTGTTATGGGCCAGGGTTTAGAGAACCCCAAAGTGTATCATGGAGTTAACCAGACCCACAACTTTTACTAGATTGTGGTGTGGGGAGCACACGGCCCACTCTACAGGTGTGGTACAGCAGAAATGGAAAGGTGTTTTAAAGCAGAACAATGTTTATTCTATGAACTCCAGTTAACCTTTTTAAAACATAGTGAACATCTTAGCCACCATCAATTCAAATACAAACCCCCAAAGACTACAACACAAAGTATCCTTTATGCTTTCCTTTTAACATCCATACGACTTAAAAACACCTTTTACCAGGTGCACATCAGGTTCAAGTCATTACTGAAAACATTTATAATTCTGAATTCACCAAATGATCAAGGGATAGTCTTTTGATGGCAGAGAGAACAGCAGTACGCCTGCTCCGTCTGGCTTCAGCTCCAACACTGAAAACGAAACTAAAACATACCCTGCAGCAAACAGCCTAAAACGAAAGGAAAAAGCTGACACAGCCCAGCTCTACCCACTCTCTGACATCACTGCAGTAATAAACACTCATTTCTTAAAGGTACACTCACATGATCCCCCTCAAGAAAAAAAAAATAACTTCAAGATGGTTCCATTATTCACCGTTTCACTATCCTTTAAGAAATGTACACAGTAAATATACTTTTTCGTTTCAAAAAACACAGCAGACAGGTATAATAATATAGTCCATTTTTTTCGTTAGCCTTCCTCCAACTGAAATCCTTCTCGATTGACAGTCTCTTTGAACAAGGTCACTGCACGATCCGTCCATTTCGCTATGTCTCAGCATTTCTCTTTAAAGTCAGATACTTTGGTTCAGTCTGACCAGAGTCCCTTGCAATTCTCCAACACATGATTATCACAGCTTTCAGGCAGTCAAATGCCTGTTGAAAGTGCACTGTCCACTGAATTTTTTGACGTTTCTTCAAGTCTATCAGTGGAGCAACCATGCTACAAAGATTTTTCACAAATGTTCGATCAAATAACTCCATCAGATGGTTTAAATGTTCTTTCCATGTCTGGCTGAAAATTACCAGATCGTCGATGTGTACTGCACAATTGGGTAATCCTGAAACAACTTTGTTAGTTAACCGTTGAAATGTGGCTGGTGCGTTTTTCATGCCAAATGGCATAACTTTGAATTGGTATATACCATCTGGAATCGAAAGCTAAAATCTCCTTCGCCCTTTCGGATAAAGGTACCTGCCAGTAACCTTTTAAGTAAATCCAGTTTGGAAATAAAAGCTGATTGTCCCACTTTCTCAATGCAATCCTCCAAACGTGGGAGAGGATAAGAGACCGTTCTTGTAACTGCATTAATCTTCTATAGTCCACACGAACTGTTGGGTACCGTCTGGTTTAGGTACCATCACTACAGGGCAGCACGGTAGCATGGTGGTTAGCATAAATGCCTCACAGCTCCAGGGTCCCAGGTTCGATTCCCGGCTGGGTCACTGTCTGCGGAGTCTGCACGTCCTCCCCGTGTGTGCGTGGGTTTCCTCCGGGTGCTCCGGTTTCCTCCCACAAAATCAAAAGATGTGTGGGTTAGGTGGATTGGCCATGCTAAATTGCCCGTAGTGTCCTAAAAAGTAAGGTTAAGGCGGGGGGGGGGGGGGGTTGTTGGGTTACGGGTATAGGGTGGATACGTGGGTTTGAGTAGGGTGATCATGGCTCGGCACAACATCGAGGGCCGAAGGGCCTGTTCTGTGCTGTACTGTTCTATGTTCTACGGGTGAGCTCCATTGGCTGAAACCCACTTCAATTATGCCATTTTTATGCATACACTCAATCTCTATGTTAACCTGTGCCAATTTTAAAAGGTTAAGTCTATATCGATGTTTGATTGGAACAGCATTTCCCACATCTACCTCGTGTACAGCCATTTTAGTACTTCCCAATTTATCTCCACAAACTTGCCCATGTGATATCAATAACGCTTTCAGGTCAGTTCATTTTTCCTCTGGAAGGTAACTCAACAATTTATCCAAATTTTTAAGAACATCCTCGTTTTCCAATTTAATTTGAGGTATGTCAAATTCGCAAGTCATCTGCATTGGGTTCGTCACGGAGTTAGAATCATTAAAACCTCCTCCTTTTTCTCCTTCCCTTTCAAAGTACCTTTTAAGCATATTCACATGACAGTTTTCCTTCTATCTGGCGTTTTACCACATAATTAACCTCACTTAATTTCCTTTCAATCTGATATGGGCCACAAAACCTTGCTTTTAACGCTTCACTTACCACTGGTCACAATACTAAAACTTCATCTGCACTGGCAAAACTACGAACTTTGGATTTCTTGTCCGCTACCTGTTTAATCACATTTTGTGCAACTTTTAAATGTTGTCTGCCAATTCACCTGCTCTATTCAATCAATCCCTAAAATTTGACATGTAATCCAATAATGTAAATTCTGATTTCTCACTCACCAATTTTTCCTTGATCAATTTAAGTGGTCCTCTTACCTCATGACCAAAAATTAGTTCCAAAAAAACAGAATTTGGTTGACTCATTAGGTACGAATGGAAGTCGCTACTGAGAAGATTTATAATTCTGAATTCACCAAATGATCAAGAGATAGTATTTTGATGGCAGAGAGATCAGCAGTACACCTGCTCTGGCTGGCTTCAGCTCCAACACTGAAAACGAAACTAAAACACACCCTGCAGCAAACAGCCTAATACGAAAGGAAAAAGCTGACAGCCCAGCTCCACCCACTCTGACCCATCACTGCAGTAACAAACACCCATTTCTTAAAAGGTATGCTCACTACAGATATTTATATACACACACCCATTTCTTAAGGTTACACTCACATGACACTACATCTATTTTGTCAATCCGCTTTATCATCTTATGCCTCAGTTACATCTATCATTCTTGTAAACTCTTGTGGTGGGTGGGGGGTTTATAAAGCAAGTCCCAAGCCAAATGTGGGCCATCAATATTAGACAGTGACTGGCCATCCAAAGGGGAATTTGGGAGATAGCAGGGTTGCGCTCACCCCTTGCTCGGGGTATAGTGCCGGTACGTTCAAAGGGGGAAGCAGGATAGACGGGCTCTTTTTAAAGGTGTCTTAACAGATTTTCTCTTCTCCCTGCCTCACCAGGAGTCCTGATAAAGCGCCTGTTGAACAGAAGATGATCTATGCCAGTTCCAAAGGTGCACTGAAGAATAAATTAACTGGTACGGCATGTGTGCACGGTTCCTTTTCCTCTTAACGTCAATTATCTGGGCTCCTTAATTATCAGGGCTTCCGCTCTGTGCGCTGGCTGCTCAACTGCGGAAGTGGGGAAACTCTGACGTTCGCTCGATGCCTACTCTCCTCCTGCGCGGCGCGCGTGTGGTGTGACAATCCACGGACTGCTGCACGTTCCGGTGCCTACTGTCTCCCGCGCAGTGTAACAATCCGCAGACTGCTGCACGTTCCGGTGCTGACTGTCTCTCCCGCAGTGTAACAATCCGCAGACTGCTGCACGTTCCGGTGCCTACTGTCTCCCGCGCAGTGTAACAATCTGCAGACTGCTGCACGTTCCGGTGCCTACTGTCTCCCGCGCAGTGTAACAATCCGCAGACTGCTGCACGTTCCGGTGCTGACTGTCTCTCCCGCGCAGTGTAACAATCCGCGGACTGCTTCACGTTCCGGTGCCGACTGTCTCTCCCGCGCAGTGTAACAATCCGCAGACTGCTGCATGTTCCGGTGCCTACTGTCTCTCCCGCGCAGTGTAACAATCCGCAGACTGCTGCACGTTCCGGTACCTACTGTCTCTCCCGCACAGTGTAACAATCCGCAGACTGCTGCACGTTCCGGTACCTACTGTCTGTCTCCCGCACAGTGTAACAATCCGCAGACTGCTGCACGTTCCGGTGCCTACTGTCTCTCTCCCGCGCAGTGTAACAATCCGCAGACTGCTGCACGTTCCGGTGCCTACTGTCTCCCGCGCAGTGTAACAATCCACAGACTGCTGCACGTTCCGGTACCTACTGTCTCTCCCGCAGTGTAACAATCCGCAGACTGCTGCACGTTCCGGTGCTGACTGTCTCTCCTCCCGCACAGTGTAACAATCCGCAGACTGCTGCACGTTCCGGTACCTACTGTCTGTCTCCCGCGCAGTGTAACAATCCGCAGACTGCTGCATGTTCCGGTGCCTACTGTCTCTCCCGCGCAGTGTAACAATCCGCAGACTGCTGCACGTTCCGGTGCTGACTGTCTCTCCCACGCAGTGTAACAATCCGCAGACTGCTGCACGTTCCGGTGCTGACTGTCTCTCCTCCCGCACAGTGTAACAATCCGCAGACTGCTGCACGTTCCGGTGCCTACTGTCTCTCCCGCAGTGTAACAATCCGCGGACTGCTGCACGTTCCGGTGCTGACTGTCTCTCCCGCGCAGTGTAACAATCCGCAGACTGCTGCACGTTCCGGTACCTACTGTCTCTCCCGCGCAGTGTAACAATCCGCAGACTGCTTCATGTTCCGGTGCCTACTGTCTCTCTCGCGCAGTGTAACAATCCGCAGACTGCTGCACGTTCCGGTGCCTACTGTCCCTCCCGCGCAGTGTAACAATCCGCAGACTGCAGCACGTTCCGGTGCTGACTGTCTCTCCCGCAGTGTAACAATCCGCGGACTGCTGCACGTTCCGGTACCTACTGTCTCCCGCGCAGTGTAACAATCCGCAGACTGCTGCACGTTCTGGTACCTACTGTCTCTCCCGCGCAGTGTAACAATCTGCAGACTGCTGCACGTTCCGGTGCCTACTGTCTCTCCTCCCGCGCAGTGTAACAATCCGCAGACTGCTGCACGTTCCGGTGCCTACTGTCCCTCCCACGCAGTGTAACAATCCGCAGACTGCTGCACGTTCCGGTGCCTACTGTCTCTCCTCCCGCGCAGTGTAACAATCCGCAGACTGCTGCACGTTCCGGTGCTGACTGTGTCTCTCCCGCAGTGTAACAATCCGCAGACTGCTGCACGTTCCGGTGCTGACTGTCTCTCCCGCACAGTGTAACAATCCGCAGACTGCTGCACGTTCCGGTACCTACTGTCTCTCTCCCGCACAGTGTAACAATCCGCAGACTGCTGCACGTTCCGGTGCTGACTGTCTCTCCCGCGCAGTGTAACAATCCGCAGACTGCAGCACGTTCCGGTGCCTACTGTCTCTCCCGCAGTGTAACAATCCGCAGACTGCTGCACGTTCCGGTACCTACTGTCTCTCTCCCGCACAGTGTAACAATCCGCAGACTGCTGCACGTTCCGGTGCTGACTGTCTCTCCCGCGCAGTGTAACAATCCGCAGACTGCAGCACGTTCCGGTGCCTACTGTCTCTCCCGCAGTGTAACAATCCGCAGACTGCTGCACGTTCCGGTGCTGACTGTCTCTCCCGCGCAGTGTAACAATCCGCAGACTGCTGCACGTTCCGGTACCTACTGTCTCTCTCCGGCGCAGTATAACAGTCCGCGGACTGCTGCACGTTCCGGTATCTGCTGTCTCTCCCGCGCAGTATAACAATCCGCAGACTGCTGCACGTTCCGGTACCTACTGTCTCTCTCCCGCATGGTGTGACAATCCGCGGACTGCTGCACGTTCCGGTATCTGCTCAGCGTGGGGGCAGCCCCCACCCCCCCAAAACCCACCGCCTTTCTGGGGAGGAGGCGGAGAGGATAAAACAATGCGACTGTCAAGAGATGCTTCGCCCCCAAACTGATGCGTGTTCTGTTTGCGTTTCAGGGATCAAACACGAGTGGCAGGTGAACGCGATCGAAGAGTTACTGGACCAGAGCGAGCTGATGTCAAAGCTTGGAACTCGAGTCATTGCATTCGAATCTCAGAAGCTAGTCTAGTGCCAGTACATTGAGCTTCCATGTTTAAGTCTGTGCTGTGGGGGGGGTTTTTTTTTTTTGCTTCCTTGGGTACCTTCAGTTTTGTATGTGTCTTTTGACTTGCCTCCTCTCTGCGCCCCCTCCCCCCAAATCTTTTACTTTAACCTAGGACCAGTAATCAACAGGACCCATGTTCTGGAACAAGGGGCTAAGGAGGGTCTGTAGTGAGAGACTCGACGGCAGATTGTCAGTATGTATGACAGCTCCTCCTTCCCTCCTCCCCCCCCCCCCCCCCCCCCCCCCCCGCAGGAATGGACATGGTGCATTGAGATCATTGATCGCACAACCCTGAATTCAATAGACCTTCCCAGTCAGCTCCATCTCCCTTAAATTCCAAACACTTAAATCCAAGTGGTATGGGATTTGATTAGCCGTACTGCTCCTCATTCCATGTCATTCACTTTCTTTTTGCAAACATTCCTGACGTTTTAAACCAAGGTTCCATCTGCCCGGATTAGGGGGGGGTTGACCTCTATCTCGCTGCGTGTATCATGTGACCAAATTTTCATTGTGGGGGGGGGGGGCGGAGGTTAGGGACCTGCCAATTTGGAGCATCAAGAATCATCGGTGTGTCTTGGAAATGGTTAATCATGTGGATGGGTTATTGGACCTGATCGTTTCTAATGTGGAAGCAGAGTTATTAACCATCAAAATAAATTTATGGATATCTTGGTCTATTTCAATCGTGAGCACTTTACTTTCGCACTGCTACCTAGGGTAGCTCCAGCACGGTGTTACATACAGAGTAAAGCTCCCTCTAACACTGTCCCCATCAGACACTCCCAGGACAGGTACAGCACGGGGTTAGATACAGTAAAGCTGCCTCTACACTGTCCCCATCAAACACTCCCAGGACAGGTACAGCACGGGGATAGATACAGAGTAAAGCTTCCTCTACACTGTCCCCATCAAACACTCCCAGGACAGGTACAGCACGGGGTTAGATACAGAGTAAAGCTCCCTCTACACTGTCCCCATCAAACACTCCCAGGACAGGTACAGCACGGGGTTAGATACAGAGTAAAGCTCCCTCTACACTGTCCCCATCAAACACTCCCAGGACAGGTACAGCACGGGGTTAGATACAGAGTAAAGCTCCCTCTACACTGTCCCCATCAAACACTCCCAGGACAGGTACAGCACGGGGTTAGATACAGAGTAAAGCTCCCTCTACACTGTCCCCATCAAACACTCCCAGGACAGGTACAGCACGGGGTTAGATACAGAGTAAAGCTCCCTCTACACTGTCCCCATCAAACACTCCCAGGACATGTACAGCTCGGGGTTAGATACAGAGTAAAGCTCCCTCTACACTGTCCCCATCAAACACTCCCAGGACAGGTACAGCACGGGGTTAGATACAGAGTAAAGCTCCCTCTACACTGTCCCCATCAAACACTCCCAGGACAGGTACAGCACGGGGTTAGATACAGAGTAAAGCTCCCTCTACACTGTCCCCATCAAACACTCCCAGGACAGGTACAGCACGGGGTTAGATACAGAGTAAAGCTCCCTCTACACTGTCCCCATCAAACACTCCCAGGACATGTACAGCTCGGGGTTAGATACAGAGTAAAGCTCCCTCTACACTGTCCCCATCAAACACTCCCAGGACAGGTACAGCACGGGGTTAGATACAGAGTAAAGCTCCCTCTACACTGTCCCCATCAAACACTCCCAGGACAGGTACAGCACAGGGTTAGATACAGAAGCTCCCCTCGAACATCAAACACTCATCGACCTGCTAGTTTATACAGCAAGACTAATTACTCTAACTATTACACCTGCAGAATCCATGTGCTGCAGGCTGATTTTTTTTTTTTTTACGTTCAGCCCCTCATGTCCCTGTTTGCCTCCGGCTACCTGCTGAACCAAGACTAGCAAGGCAAAAATGCATGCCTTGATGGAGCCCACATTAATTTGGCCACCTCTGGAAACCACACGAGTCGTAAAACACTGATCAGATTTTCTGCTGAGCATTTTATTTACAAATCAACGGTCAAAACATAAACGGGAGCTGCTGTAGTTGTTTTAAATCAAGACTCCGGAAACAATTGCATTAATAACCTGGGGCTCAAATCTGATTACTGTTCCACTCGTTCAAACTGAGCGTAAGACATCAGTTCTGTAGTGTTCAAAATTTCATTTGTGTATTACACATCAGTGCATTTAATTTTCAGCTAAAGGAATTCAATCATTTTATGGAACATGCCCCAGCCTGCCTGTTGACAATCAGAATCAGAAGGACTGGAGAAAAACATTTGGTCATTGGCACAGGAACCTTCAACAGAAGCAGCACGGCTGTCAGCTGCCAGACTCGTTCTGTGTTTCATTGAGGGAATGACTAGATCCAAAATGGAACAAGGTGTGAAAGCAGGGTTAGACACAGAGTAAAACTCCCTCTACACTGTCCCCATCAAACACTCCTAGGACAGGTACAGCACGGGGTTAGATACAGAGTAAAGCTCCCTCTACACTGTCCCCATCAAATACTCCCAGGACAGGTACAGCACGGGGTTAGATACAGAGTAAAGCTCCCTCTACACTGTCCCCATCAAACACTCCCAGGACAGGTACAGCACGGGGTTAGACACAGAGTAAAGCTCCCTCTACACTGTCCCCATCAAACACTCCCAGGACAGGTACAGCACGGGGTTAGATACAGAGTAAAGCTCCCTCTACACTGTCCCCATCAAACACTCCCAGGACAGGTACAGCACAGGGTTAGATACAGAGTAAAGCTCTCTACACTGTCCTGTCCTGACCTAAAAAGTGCACCTTCCAGTGGTTTAATAAATAACGGTTAAGGAGTTGAAGAAATAAACCTAGTTACCATGCACCACATGCCTGTCAATGGGTGTGGCAGACATGCTGGGGATTGTTACTGGCACATCAGCCATCGTTTCCCGTGTGGGCCAAATAAATAAATGAAACTGGGGCATCATGTGTATCGAGGTTCCCTATCCTGTGATCGGGTCCAGTGTGGAAAGAATAACCAAAGATCGATGTGAAGTGCTGTAGCCTGCATCAGGGTATGGGGGTACCCCCACATAAACTCTGCTATTCAACACCCCCTAAATGATCAAACAGCCCCACCCCCAAATACAGCAGCTGGAAGGAGCCCCCCCCACCTCAAACTCTTGGGGGGGGGGGGGATTAGAAAGAGGACAGTCCTGCGAACCACATTGCAATCCCAGGCCACAACGTTATTTGAACATGATATAAAATGTCTTCCAGGGAGGGGGGGGGTTCCAGGACCGGCGGTAGCTGCTTCTCTCTGGCTGGGTGTGTGGTGAGGCTACTGTTCCTCTCGTAATGAGCTCAAGCAGTTCCTCAGTAGCAACAGGTTAGCCTGGAAAACGCAGAGACACAAATAATTATTTTCAGCAGAGTCAAAGATCCCCGATCGCAAATGGGACCCCACCCCTCCCAGAGTCCCAGGGGTTATTGGGACATGGGGACAAGAACTAAATTTAAAGGAAAGAGGGAGGGAAAAAAATATTTGGGCAGGGAATTTCAGGGTACTTTCTCCGCCCCCCCCCCCCCCCCCCCCCCACGCTCCAGGCAGCTGACGCCACGGCTGGTTTAGCACAGTGGGCTAAACAGCTGGCTTGTCATGCAGAACAAGGCCAGCAGCGCGGGTTCAATTCCCCTACCAGCCTCCCTGAACAGGCACCAGAATGTGGCGACTAGGGGCTTTTCACAGTAACTTCACTGAAGCCTACTTGTGACAATAAGCGATTATTATTATTATGCCAATGGTGGAGCGATGGAAATTGGGAGTGGTGGCAGGGGTTGGGGGGGGGGGGGGGGGGCAGTGATTAGCTTCCCACAGATTGGGGAGGAACATGCAAAACAGAATTCAGCACCCAAAACGCGCACACACATATTAGAATCTCAAAAACACACAGGCCATTCAGCCAGACGGTGCTGGCCCTCGGAAAGAACAGGGTAATTTACTTCCCTAGTTTTCTGCCCCGCCACATACCGAATCTTGCACATTTTTCTCAAGTAGAGACGTGTTTGTGGTCTTGGAAAGCAGCTTCAGAATCCAACTCCACCCCCCCCCCCCCAGCCCGTCCAGCAACATGTTCCAACCATCACCCTGTGCGAAGGTGACATTTCCTCCCCGCAGCTCTTAACCAGATACTGACGCAGCCAAGAGGGGTCTTCCTCAACATCCAGGGTGCACCTACCTTGGCATGTTTCAACTCCAGCTCCGTCATCTCAACCATGTTCTTGCGAAAGGCCGAGACTCTCCGAACTTTAAAGTCTGTCAGCTCTACGTGACAGAAAGAAAAAATAGCAAGAGTTGCCCGGGGTAAATATGTTTGCCAGCTCCCAGAGAAAACCCATCGGAACAAAACTGCACCTTTATTCTCGACCCACTCCCGAGTGACGGCAAAATCAAGTACGAGACACACAAATTTTTTTTTAAAAATCATGAGAATGAAACCGTGCGGATCCTGAACTTCAGGCTCCGGCAGGTAAGGGACCCTCCCGATTACCTTGCTTGGCAGATTCAGAAAGCTTCTCGAATTTCTGACAGGACAGCAGCTGATTGGCCTCCGCGTGCTTCACGTCCTTGTTCTTCATGCGGGCTCGATCCAGAGCCTTGTTGGCGTTTTCGTAATCAGACAGAGAGCGAGCTCTCCGATACAGCAGGTCCTGAGCAAAAAATAATCACACCAGCTTGTCATCTCCAGCGTCGCTGCAAATTTTTAAAAAAAGGGCACGTCAAAGTTTTTTGTCTCGCACTCATCAGGAACAACCTTTTTAAGGGGGGGGGGGAGGGGGGAGGGGGGAAGGCAGCATAGCGTGAATGTTGACCGCAGTGGTATCCTCCACCAACGGTTGCTGCCCCCCCACCCCAAGCTAGAATACTTTCTCACCATCACACAAATGAATAACTTTTTTTTATTCATTTGCGGGACGTGCCAGCATTTATTACCCATCCCTAACTGCCCTTCAGAAGGCGGTGGGTGAACCACCTTGAACCCGTTGCAGTCGCTGAGGTGAAGGTACACCCACTGTGCTGTTAGGGAGAGATCCTGGACTTTTCCCCCAGTGACAGTGAAGGAACGGCCGATATATTTCCCAGTCGGGGTGATGAGTGACTCGGAGGGGAACCTCCAGGTGGTGGGGTTCCCAGGTATCTGCTGCCCTCGTCCTTCTAGATGGTGGAGGCTGTGGGTTTGGAAGTTGCTGCCTGAGGAGCCTCGGTGAGTTGCTGCAGTGAATCTTGTAGACGGTACACACGGCTGCCACTGTGCGTCGGTGGGGGAGGGTTTGAATGTTTGTGGAAGGGGAGCCAATCAAGCGGGGCTACTTTTAGAATCATAGAATGTACAGTGCAGAAGGAGGCCATTCGGCCCATCGAGTCTGCACCGGCTCTTGGAAAGAGCACCCTACCCAAGGTCAACACCCTATCCCCATAACCCAGTAACCCCACCCAACACCAAGGGCAATTTAGCATGGCCAATTCACCTAACCTGCACATCTTTGGACTGTGGGAGGAAACCCACGCACACACGGGGAGAACGTGCAGACTGTGACCCAAGCCAGGAATCAAACCCTGGAGCCGTGAAGCAATTGTGCTACCCACTGCGCTACCATGCTGTCCTGGATGGTGTGCTTCGAGTGTTGTTGGAGCTACACTCATCCAGCAAGTGGAGAGCATTCTCTCACACTCCTGCCTTGTAGATGGTGGACAGGCTTTTGGGGGGGGGGGGGGGGGGGGGGTCAGGAGGTGAGTTACTCTCCGCAGGATTCCCAGCCTCTGACCTGCCCTGGTAGCCACAGTATTAATGTGGCTGGGTCCAGTTCAGTTTCTGATCAATGGTAACCCCCAGGATGTTGATTGTGGGGATTCAGCGATGGTAATGCCATTGAATGTCAAGGGGCGATGGTTAGATCCTCTCTTGTAGGAGATGGTCATTGCCTGGGGCTTGTGTGGCGTGAATGTAACTTGCCACTTGCCAGCCCCGAGCCTGGATATTGTCCAGGTCTTGCTGCATTTGGACATGGACTGCTTCATTATCCGAGGAGTTGTGAATGATGCTGAACACTGTGCAGCCATCAGCGAACATCCCCACTGCTGACCTTATGATGGAAGGGAGGTCATTGATGAAGCAGCTGAAGCTGGTTTGGACAAGGGAACAAGATGAATTTCAATGCTGGTTAATGCCAGATACGTACGTCACAATGGGCAAAGTACAGGCTGTATACAACCAGTCTGCGTTTTTAAAAATAAATTTAGAGTATCCAATTAATTTTTCTCCAATTAAGGGGCGATTTAGCCTGGCCAATTGACCTACCCTGCACATCTTTGGGTTGTGGGGGTGAAACCCACGCAGACACGGGTAGAATGTGCAAACTCCACACGGACAGTGACCCAGAGCCGGGATCGAACCTGGGACCTCGGCGCCGTGAGGCAGCAGTGCTAACCACTGCGCCACTGTGCTGCCCTGCAGAGTGTAAGGATGGGGGGGGGGGGATCATTTGGGACTGTGAGGAGGGGGAATTTCTTTGCTCCGAGGGTTGTGAATTTGGGAGGGACAAGGGTTTAGAAGTAATACCACAGAACACAGTCTGGTAGCCCAGAGTGTGTTGCCAAAGATATGATTTAATCACCAAATCACAGGTCAACCGTGGCCAGCAAGGTGTGCACACAAAGTGCTCCTAATGTCGACAAAAATATTCAAACTGCTCCGAAACCTCTCATTTATCTCCATTTCAGGTCACATTCCAAATAGGTGCAATTCAGGAGAAAGATCTTTACATGGGGAGTGGGAGAAAACTACCCCCACCCACACACAACGGACTCCAGTGAGAGTCAGCACCTTCAGGAGAGGAGGGGGAGTCTGTGCCCCAGTGAGAGTCAGCACCTTCAGGAGAGGAGGGGACCCTGTACCCCAGTGAGAGTCAGCACCTTCAGGAGAGGAGGGGGACCCTGTGCCCCAGTGAGAGTCAGCACCTTCAGGAGAGGAGGGGGAGTCTGTGCCCCAGTGAGAGTCAGCACCTTCAGGAGAGGAGGGGGAGTCTGTACCCCAGTGAGAGTCAGCATCTTCAGGAGAGGAGGGGGACCCTGTACCCCAGTGAGAGTCAGCACCTTCAGGAGAGGAGGGGGACCTTGTACCCCAGTGAGAGTCAGCACCTTCAGGAGAGGAGGGGGAGTCTGTACCCCAGTGAGAGTCAGCACCTTCAGGAGAGGAGGGGGAGTCTGTACCCCAGTGAGAGTCAGCACCTTGAGGAGAGGAGGGGACCCTGTACCCCAGTGAGAGTCAGCACCTTCAGGAGAGGGGACCCTGTACCCCAGTGAGAGTCAGCATCTTCAGGAGAGGAGGGGACCCTGTACCCCAGTGAGAGTCAGCACCTTCAGGAGAGGAGGGGGACCCTGTGCCCCAGTGAGAGTCAGCACCTTCAGGAGAGGAGGGGGAGTCTGTACCCCAGTGAGAGTCAGCACCTTCAGAAGAGGAGGGAGAGTCTGTACCCCAGTGAGAGTCAGCACCTTCAGGAGAGGAGGGGGAGTCTGTACCCCAGTGAGAGTCAGCACCTTCAGGAGAGGAGGGGGACCCTGTGCCCCAGTGAGAGTCAGCACCTTCAGGAGAGGAGGGGGATTCTGTACCCCAGTGAGAGTCAGCACCTTCAGGAGAGGAGGGGGACCCTGTACCCCAGTGAGAGTCAGCACCTTCAGGAGAGGAGGGAGAGTCTGTACCCCAGTGAGAGTCAGCACCTTCAGGAGAGGAGGGGGAGTCTGTACCCCAGTGAGAGTCAGCACCTTCAGGAGAGGAGGGGGACCCTGTGCCCCAGTGAGAGTCAGCACCTTCAGGAGAGGAGGGGGATCCTGTACCCCAGTGAGAGTCAGCACCTTCAGGAGAGGAGGGGGACCCTGTACCACAGTGAGAGTCAGCACCTTCAGGAGAGGAGGGAGAGTCTGTACCCCAGTGAGAGTCAGCACCTTCAGGAGAGGAGGGGGACCCTGTACCCCAGTGAGAGTCAGCACCTTCAGGAGAGGAGGGGGAGTCTGTACCCCAGTGAGAGTCAGCACCTTCAGGAGAGGAGGGGGACCCTGTGCCCCAGTGAGAGTCAGCACTTTCAGGAGAGGAGGGGGTCCTGTACCCCAGTGAGAATCAGCACCTTCAGGAGAGGAGGGGGAGTCTGTACCCCAGTGAGAGTCAGCACCTTCAGGAGAGGAGGGGGAGTCTGTACCCCAGTGAGAGTCAGCATCTTCAGGAGAGGAGGGGACCTTGTACCCCAGTGAGAGTCAGCACCTTCAGGAGAGGAGGGGAACCCTGTACCCCAGTGAGAGTCAGCACCTTGAGGAGAGGAGGGGGCCCTGTACCCCAGTGAGAGTCATCACCTTCAGGAGAGGAGGGGACCCTGTACCCCAGTGAGAGTCAGCACCTTCAGGAGAGGAGGGGGACCCTGTGCCCCAGTGAGAGTCAGCACCTTCAGGAGAGGAGGGGGAGTCTGTACCCCAGTGAGAGTCAGCACCTTCAGAAGAGGAGGGAGAGTCTGTACCCCAGTGAGAGTCAGCACCTTCAGGAGAGGAGGGGGAGTCTGTACCCCAGTGAGAGTCAGCACCTTCAGGAGAGGAGGGGGACCCTGTGCCCCAGTGAGAGTCAGCACCTTCAGGAGAGGAGGGGGATCCTGTACCCCAGTGAGAGTCAGCACCTTCAGGAGAGGAGGGGGACCCTGTACCCCAGTGAGAGTCAGCACCTTCAGGAGAGGAGGGAGAGTCTGTACCCCAGTGAGAGTCAGCACCTTCAGGAGAGGAGGGGGACCCTGTACCCCAGTGAGTGTCAGCACCTTCAGGAGAGGAGGGGGAGTCTGTACCCCAGTGAGAGTCAGCACCTTCAGGAGAGGAGGGGGACCCTGTGCCCCAGTGAGAGTCAGCACCTTCAGGAGAGGAGGGGGACCCTGTGCCCCAGTGAGAGTCAGCACCTTCAGGAGAGGAGGGGGATCCTGTACCCCAGTGAGAGTCAGCACCTTCAGGAGAGGAGGGGGAGTCTGTACCCCAGTGAGAGTCAGCATCTTCAGGAGAGGAGGGGACCTTGTACCCCAGTGAGAGTCAGCACCTTCAGGAGAGGAGGGGAACCCTGTACCCCAGTGAGAGTCAGCACCTTCAGGAGAGGAGGGGGCCCTGTGCCCCAGTGAGAGTCAGCACCTTCAGGAGAGGAGGGGACCCTGTACCTCAGTGAGAGTCAGCACCTTCAGGAGAGGAGGGGACCCTGTACCCCAGTGAGAGTCAGCACCTTCAGGAGAGGAGGGGGACCCTGTGCCCCAGTGAGAGTCAGCACCTTCAGGAGAGGAGGGGGACCCTGTGCCCCAGTGATAGTCAGCACCTTCAGGAGAGGAGGGGACCCTGTACCCCAGTGAGAGTCAGCACCTTCAGGAGAGGAGGGGACCCTGTACCCCAGTGAGAGTCAGCACCTTCAGGAGAGGAGGCGGACCCTGTGCCCCAGTGAGAGTCAGCACCTTCAGGAGAGGAGGGGGACCCTGTACCTCAGTGAGAGTCACCCTGTGGGTGTTTGGAAATATACAGTGGGTGACAAAAGGAGGATACTTACCTTCGCAGCTTGCGAGTCTCTCATGTAATATCTCAACAAGTCGGACAGTTTCAAGTCTTCGTCAGAGGCTACCCGACCTTCCAGTTTCTGGGGAGAGTAACAGAGATGTTTCAAATCTCATTCAGCCATTGGGATGCTGGAAAGAGTGAGAGTGAAGTGGAACTTGGGATTGGATACATACATGGGGCTCCAGAACCAAAATGTGAGGAAGTTATTTCTGCTTACCCTGAGCTTCTCAAAAATTTCTGCAAGTTTGAGGAAGTTTCTGCGAAGAAAGAAAGGGAGAGAGAAAGTGAATGGGGAAGTTAATCTCACTGATCATGCTGAAAGCTTCCTCTAACAGTATGTCCTGCACAACATCCGGAGGTCAGCTGTCTGCACACATCAAACACTCCCAGGACAGGGACAGCACGGGGTTAGATACAGAGTAAAGCTCCCTCTACACTGTCCCCATCAAACACTCCCAGGACAGGTACAGCACGGGGTTAGATACAGAGTAAAGCTCCCTCTACACTGTCCCCATCAAACACTCCCAGGACAGGTACAGCACGGGGTTAGATACAGAGTAAAGCTCCCTCTACACTGTCCCCATCAAACACTCCCAGGACAGGTACAGCACGGGGTTAGATACAGAGTAAAGCTCCCTCTACACTGTCCCCATCAAACACTCCCAGGACAGGTACAGCACGGGGTTAGATACAGAGTAAAGCTCCCTCTACACTGTCCCCATCAAACACTCCCAGGACAGGTACAGCACGGGGTTAGATACAGAGTAAAGCTCCCTCTACACTGTCCCCATCAAACACTCCCAGGACAGGTACAGCACGGGGTTAGATACAGAGTAAAGCTCCCTCTACACTGTCCCCATCAAACACTCCCAGGACAGGTACAGCACGGGGTTAGATACAGAGTAAAGCTCCCTCTACACTGTCCCCATCAAACACTCCCAGGACAGGGACAGCACGGGGTTAGATAGGCAGCCACTTTCCCACCCCGCACGGTAATAATCAGGGATAAAAATGAATTAACGGTCGTACTTGCTGATTGGGTTGGAGTCCAGAGTGCCCAGTCCAGACAAGGCAGCAGAGATTGGAATATAATCCTCAGCTACATCTGTGGAGACAGAGACACGATCAGTTGTTGATGTCGAAGGGTTCAGGGTGGTGGACTCCGAGCCCTGGCTAACACACCGAGGTCATGGGTCAAACCCCCACCATGGCTGTAACCGGCGGGATTCAAATCCGATGACCAAATCTGGCAACGGGCTGCTGGCAACAAAAAGTGACGGGAATCTGCCATCCTTGGCCTACGTGTGATCCCAGCCACGTGGGTGACCCTTAACCTTCCTCTGCAGTTCAAGGGCAATGAGGGAGGGCTGACAAACACTGACCTTGCCAGCATCTGAAAGAATGAATAAACACAGAACCAAGAACAGTGCAGTGAACGGAGCACAGGACAGAGGTGGTCCAGTCTATCGCCAGTACATCAGGTTGCAGTAACTCGGTGTTTGGCAACGCACCAATCAATCTCTCTCTCTCAACAGTGAGGGTGGAGCACGGAGAACAGGAGGGGTCGACGGCAGGAGGAACCTCGGAGGGGGCAGGAGGGAGCACAGGCAAGCGGGGGGGGATAACAGCCGAATGCCAGGTGAATTCAGCGAACATTGAGAACGGCGGAGAGCTGCCAGCGGCACGGCGGAAACCTACTTTTGTGCGAGCGTGTCTTCTTGTCGGCCTTCAACGAGGCGTCCTTCACCCGACTGTGATATTCAATTAGGAAGGTCCGCTCGTGCTCAAAGAACTCATCGACTTCCTGTGGGAAGAGAGGAGGCATGTAATCAATGGATCACCTCTCTTTTAGACAGTTATATGGCAAAGCTGGGGATAGAGGGGCTAGCAGCCAAAAGCGGGTAATTGGGACTGGCTGCATGGTTAAAAACTGGGTGGCATGGACAAGCCGGGGCGAAGGGCCTGGTTCCGTGCTGCAAATCTCCATCACTAAGTAATTCCTCAGGGTGGGGATTCAAATATTTCCTTCAGGACAACAAGTAGCCTGCACCAAAGTTTATCCCCTGGAAACGGCCTTATGGAGGGAGCTTTACTCTGTATCGAACCCCGTGCTGTACCTGTCCTGGGAATGTTTGATGGGGACAGTGTAGAGGGAGCTTTACTCTGTATCTAACCCCATGCTGTACCTGTCCTGGGAGTGTTTGATGGGGACAGTGTAGAGGGAGCTTTACTCTGTATCGAACCGCATGCTGTACCTGTCCTGGGAATGTTTGATGGGGACAGTGGGAGCTTTACTCTGTATCTAACCCCGTGCTGTACCTGTCCTGGGAGTGTTTGATGGGGACAGTGTAGAGGGAGCTTTACTCTGTATCGAACCGCATGCTGTACCTGTCCTGGGAATGTTTGATGGGGACAGTGGGAGCTTTACTCTGTATCTAACCCCGTGCTGTACCTGTCCTGGGAGTGTTTGATGGGGACAGTGTAGAGGGAGCTTTACTCTGTATCTAACCCCGTGCTGTACCTGTCCTGGGAGTGTTTGATGGGGACAGTGTAGAGGGAGCTTTACTCTGTATCTAACCCCGTGCTGTCCCTGTCCTGGGAGTGTTTGATGGGGACAGTGTAGAGGGAGCTTTACTCTGTATCTAACCCCGTGCTGTACCTGTCCTGGGAGTGTTTGATGGGGACAGTATAGAGGGAGCTTTACTCTGTATCTAACCCCGTGCTGTACCTGTCCTGGGAGTGTTTGATGGGGACAGTGTAGAGGGAGCTTTACTCTGTATCTAACCCCGTGCTGTACCTGTCCTGGGAGTGTTTGATGGGGACATTATAGAGGGAGCTTTATTTATTCTTTTAAAAAACAGTTACATAGAACATAGAACAGTACAGCACAGAACAGGCCCTTCGGCCCTCGATGTTGTGCCGAGCAATGATCACACTAACTTTAAACCCACGTAACCCGTATACCCGTAACCCAACAATCCCCCCATTAACCTTACACTACGGGCAATTTAGCATGGCCAATCCACCTAACCCGCACATCTTTGGACTGTGGGAGGAAACCGGAGCACCCGGAGGAAACCCACGCACACACGGGGAGGACGTGCAGACTCCACACAGACAGTGACCCAGCCGGGAATCGAACCTGGGACCCTGGAGCTGTGAAGCATTGATGCTAACCACCATGCTACCGTGAGTTACAGTACCCAATTAATTTTTTGCCAATTTAGGAGCAATTTAGCCTGGCCAATCCCACCTACCCTGCACATCTTTGGGTTGTGGGGGTGAAACCCACGCAGACACGGGGAGAATGTGCAAACTCCACACGGACAGTGACCCGGGGCCGGGATTCGAACCCAGGTCCTCAGCGCCGTGAGGCAGCAGTGCTAACCACTGTGCCACCGTGCTGCCCTCGGGAGCTTTATTTATTTAAGATTGAAACCAGCTGATTGTGGAAGTCGCAAGAACGAAACGCGGCATTTGAAAAATATTGAAAGTGCGACACAGAGGTCGCGCAGAGGTCAGGCTGTTACCTTAATCCCGGAGATGCCGGTTATTAAAGCTTCGTCCGCAGATTTCACAATGTTCTTCAGAAACCCGCCCAGTAACTCCTTCCTGTTTTTGCCACGTACACTCAGCTGGTAAAAAAAAAAGAAAGACTTTAGATTTCTTCAGCACCCGTCACTCCTTCCTTCACTCCCCCTTCGGGACGCCCCAAAGTGTCTCACTCACAATGAAGGAGTATATATTTGAAGTGAGGTCGCTGTTGTGATTTGGGAAACGCCGCAGCCAATTTACACACAGCAAGATCCCACACACAGCAATGTGAGAATGGCCCAGATCATCTGTGGTTAGTGATGTTGGGCGAGGGATAAATATTGGCCCCAGGACACCGGGGAGGTCTCCTGACCCGCTGACAACACAGCACTCCCACCCCCCCACACTGACCCGTACACAGCATGGCACCCTACCCGGGCCTGGACTATGGTTCTTGAACCGGACCTAAAGTTCTGAATATTCTGATCGAGGGAGCTGGGGGTAGGCAGGTACAAAGAACAATACAGCACAGGAACAGGCCCTTCAGCCCTCCAAGCCTGTACCGTCCAGGGTAAGTGCCTCAACTAAAACCGTCTGCACATACGGAGTCCGCATCCTTCCATTCCCACCCTATTCATCCAGATGCCCATTAAATGCCGCTATCGTAGCTACCACCACCTCCCCAGGCAGCGCCTTCCATATATTTACCAACATCTGTGCAAGAAACTTGCCTCGCACATCTGTTCTAAACTCTTCCTCGTGAACTTTAAACCTATGTCCCCTAGTACTTAACTCTCCTACCCTAGGAAGGAGCATCTGACTATCCACTCTGTCCGTGCCACTCACTCTTGCAGACCTCTATCAGGTCGCCCCTCAACCTCCGTCGTTCCAGTGAGAACAGACCCGGTTTATCCAGCCTCTCCTCTGCAGCTGCAGAAAGGCAGTTCAAGGGGGATCTGCCTACTGAGGTAATATGGGTTGAAGTTAGAAATAGGAAAGGAGCAGTCACCTTGTTGGGAGTGTTCTATAGGCCCCCCAATAGCAGCAGAGATGTGGAGGAACAGATTGGGAAACAGATTCTGGAAAGGTGCAGAAGTCACAGGGTAGTAGTCATGGGCGACTTCAACTTCCCAAACATTGAGTGGAAACTCTTTAGATCAAATAGTTTGGATGGGGTAGTGTTTGTGCAGTGTGTCCAGGAAGCTTTTCTAACACAGTATGTAGATTGTCCGACCAGAGGGGAGGCCATATTGGATTTAGTACTTGGTAATGAACCAGGGCAGGTGATAGATTTGTTAGTGGGGGAGCATTTTGGAGGTAGTGACCACAATTCTCTGACTTTCACTTTAGTAATGGAGAGGGATAGGTGCGAGCAACAGGGCAAGGTTTATAATTGGGGGAAGGGTAAATACAATGCTGTCAGACAAGAATTGAAGTGCAGAAGTTGGGAACATAGGCTGTCAGGGAAGGACACAAGTGAAATGTGGAACTTGTTCAAGGATCAGGTACTGCGTGTCTTTGATATGTATGTCCCTGTCAGGCAGGGAAGAGATGGTCGAGTGAGGGAACCATGGTTGACAAGAGAGGTTGAATGTCTTGTTAAGAGGAAGAAGGAGACTTATGTAAGGCTGAAGAAACAAGGTTCAGACAGTGCGCTGGAGGGATACAAGATAGCCAGGAGGGAACTGAAGAAAGGGATTAGGAGAGCTAAGAGAGGGCATGAAAAATCTTTGGCGGGTAGGATCAAGGAAAACCCCAAGGCCTTTTACACATACGTGAGAAATATGAGAATGACTAGAGTGAGAGTAGGTCCGATTAAGGACAGTAGCGGGAGATTGTGTATTGAGTCTGAAGAGATAGGAGAGGCCTTGAACAAGTATTTTTCTTCAGTATTTACAAATGAGAGGGGCCATATTGTTGGAGAGGACAGCGTGAAGCAGACTGATAAGCTTGAGGAGATACTTGTCAGGAAGGAAGATGTGTTGCGCGTTTTGAAAAACTTGAGGATAGACAAGTCCCCCGGGCCTGACGGGATATATCCAAGGATTCTCTGGGAAGCAAGAAATGAAATTGCAGAGCCGTTGGCAATGATCTTTTCGTCCTCGCTGTCAACAGGGGTGGTACCAGAGGATTGGAGAGTGGCGAATGTCGTGCCCCTGTTCAAAAAAGGGAATAGGGATAACCCTGGGAATTACAGGCCAGTTAGTCTTACTTCGGTGGTAGGCAAAGTAATGGAAAGGGTACTGAGGGATAGGATTTCTGAGCATCTGGAAAGGCATTGCTTGATTAGGGATAGTCAGCACGGATTTGTGAGGGGTAGGTCTTGCCTTACAAGTCTTATTGAATTCTTTGAGGAGGTGACCAAGCATGTGGATGAAGGTAAAGCAGTGGATGTAGTGTACATGGATTTTAGTAAGGCATTTGATAAGGTTCCCCATGGTAGGCTTATGCAGAAAGTAAGGAGGCATGGGATAGTGGGAAATTTGGCCAGTTGGATAACAAACTGGCTAACCGATAGAAGACAGAGAGTTGTGGTGGATGGCAAATATTCAGCCTGGAGCCCAGTTATCAGTGGCGTACCGCAGGGATCAGTTCTGGGTCCTCTGCTGTTTGTGATTTTCATTAACGACTTGGATGAGGGAGTTGAAGGGTGGGTCAGTAAATTTGCAGATGATACGAAGATTGGTGGAGTTGTGGATAGTGAGGAGGGCTGTTGTCGGCTTCAAAGAGACATAGATAGAATGCAGAGCTGGGCTGAGAAGTGGCAGATGGAGTTTAACCCTGACAAGTGTGAGGTTGTCCATTTTGGAAGGACAAATCTGAATGCGGAATACAGGGTTAATGGTAGGGTTCTTGGCAATGTGGAGGAGCAGAGAGATCTTGGGGTCTATGTTCATTGTTCTTTGAAAGTTGCCACTCAAGTGGATAGAGCTGTGAAGAAGGCCTATGGTGTGCTAGCGTTCATTAGCAGAGGGATTGAATTTAAGAGCCGTGAGGTGATGATGCAGCTGTACAAAACCTTGGTCAGGCCACATTTGGAGTACTGTGTGCAGTTCTGGTCACCTCATTTTAGGAAGGATGTGGAAGCTTTGGAAAAGGTGCAAAGGAGATTTACCAGGATGTTGCCTGGAATGGAGAGTAGGTCATACGAGGAAAGATTGAGGGTGTTAGGCCTTTTCTCATTAGAATGGAGAAGGATGAGGGGCGACTTGATAGAGGTTTATAAGATGATCAGGGGAATAGATAGAGTAGACAGTCAGAGACTTTTTCCCCGGGTGGAACACACCATTACAAGGGGACATAAATTTAAGATAAATGGTGGAAGATATAGAGGGGATGTCAGAGGTAGGTTCTTTACCCAGAGAGTAGTGGGGGCATGGAATGCACTGCCTGTGGTAGTAGTTGAGTCGGAAAATTTATGGACCTTCAAGCGGCTATTGGATAGGTACTTGGATTAGGGTAGAATAAGGGAGTGTAGGTTAACTTCTTAAGGGCAGCACGGTAGCATTGTGGATAGCACAATTGCTTCACAGCTCCAGGGTCCCAAGTTCGATTTCGACTTGGGTCACTGTCTGTGTGGAGTCTGCACATCCTCCCCGTGTGTGCGTGGGTTTCCTCCGGGTACTCCGGTTTCCTCCCACAGTCCAAAGATGTGCAGGTTGGGTGGATTGGCCATGACAAATTGTCCAAAATTCTATGATTAACCTAGGACAAAAGTTCGGCGCAACATCGTGGGCCGAAGGGCCTGTTCTGTGCTGTATTTCTCTATCTATCCTCATAGCTCATGCCCTCCGTACCAGGCAGCATCCTGGTAAATCTCTTCTGTACCCTCTCCAAAGCCTCCACATCCTTCTGGTAGTGTGGCGACCAGAGTTGTGCGCAATATTCCAAATGAGGCCGAACGAAGGTCCTGGACAGCTGCAACATGACTTGCCAATTTTTATATTCACTGCCCCGACCGATGAAGGCCAGCATGCCGTACGCCTTCTTGACCACCTTATCCACATGCGTTGCCAATTTCAGCGATGGGTGGACATGCACGCCCAGATCTCTCTGCCCGTCAGTACCCGAGTACTCAGAGTGTCAAGAGTACCATTTACTGTGTAATTCCTACATGCACTGGACCTTCCACAGTGCATCACCTCCGCGACTGTGAGGGTGCACGGTTCCATCTGCCCTCCCGCACCCAGGAGGGCGGCAAACTCACATCCTGATCGTACTCGAGGAAGACAAAGAAGTTGTGGTCCCTCCTGAGCTGCGGGTGTGCTGCCAGACGTTGCAGGAAAACCTCGTGCATCGCCACCGTCTTCTTGAAGATGGCCAGGTACTCGCTGCAGTGGGAGAGGGGGGGGGAATATCTTTAACATCACACAAGAAAATCTCAATTATCCCTTAAACAATACTCATCAGTGCAGTGATACAGTAACCCTCAACTGCTATCTGAAATGAAATGAAAATCGCTTGTCACGAGTAGGCTTCAATGAAGTTACTGTGAAAAGCCCCTAGTCGCCACATTCCGGCGCCTGTCCGGGGAGGCTGGTACGGGAATCGAACCGTGCTGCTGGCCTGCCTTGGCTTAAAAGCCAGCGATTTAGCCTGGTGAGCTAAACCAGCCCCTGGTGAGCTAAACCAGCCCCTGGTTCTTTACTTCCAATCAAACAACCATCTGAGTTAAGGGCGGAGATTGACACGGCAAATTGTGATATCGTAGTCATCACGGAGACGTGGTTGAGGAAGGGGCGGGATTGGCAGCTCAACATCCCGGGATATAGAACCTTCAGGCGAGACAGAGGAGGGGGTGCCAGAGAAGGAGGCATTGCATCATTAGTTAAAGAGTCCGTTACTGCGGTTAGGAGAGATGATATCTTGGAGGGGGCTTCAAATTAAGTTTTGTGGGTAGAGCTTCGGAACAAACAAATGGACCTGTCCACATTGCTGGGTGTTGATTATAGACCCCAGATAGTCAGCAGGAAATTGAGCAAATATCTGCACAATTCGCAAAGGTGTGTAAAAATGATAATAGGGTCATTATATGCGGCAATTTAAACTTTCCCAAAATTAACTGGGATAGTCACTGTGTTCAGGGCTTAGATGGAGTTAAGTTCTTAAAATGTATACAGGGAACCTTTTTAGCTCAATATGTGGAGGGTCCAACAAGGGATGGTGGAGGGCTGGACCTAATTCTGGGGAATGAAGCCTGACAGGTGGTTGATATGTCAATGGGGGAGCATTTTGGTGATAGCGATCACAACACAGTACAGTTTGTTATGCACAAAGAAACAAACAAGTTTCAAAAAAAAGGTTTTGGATTGGGGGAGAGCGGATTTTAGTAAAATAAGGCAGGATCTGGCCAAGGTAGACTGGAAGAGTTACTTGTGGGGAAATCTACAGAAGAGCAGTGGGGAGACGTTCAAAAAGGAAATGGAGTGGGTACAGGCCCAACATGTCCCTCTAGGGTAATAGGAAGGAGTAACAAGTCCAGAGGACTATCGATGACCAGAGATATTCAGGATACGAAGGAAAAGAGAGGCTTTCAGCACGTACAAGGGAAGCAAATCAGCGGAAGCGTTAGTGGAGGACAGAAAGTGCAGGGCGGAGCTGAAGAAAGCAATTCGGAGAGCAAAGTGGGGATATGAGCAAGCTCCAGCTGGCAAAAGTAGGGACAATCCCAAGATATTCTCCAAGTATATCAATGAGAAGAGGGTGACCAGGGGAAGAGTATGGACCTAGGGGGAAATCTGTGGCTGGAGCCAGAGGACATTGGTAGGGTGTTGAACGAATATGTCACATCTGTCTTCACCCGAGAGAATGAGGAGGTAGTTATGGAACCCGGGGAGAGAGAGACGGTGAGGTTCTTGAGCAAATTGTCAAGGAGAGTGGCAAAGTATTGGAGGTGTTGGTGGGCTTCAAAGTGGATAAGTCTCCAGGTTCGGATGAATTGTGTCCCAGGGTGCTGTCGGAGGCGAGGGAGGAGATTGCAGGGGCTCTGACCCGAATTGTTATTTCCTCTCTGGCCTGGGGGGTGCCAGAGAATTGGAGAACAGCTAATGTGGTCCCGCGATTTCAGAAAGACTGTCGGGATAAGCCAGGGAACTACAGGCCAGTGAGTCTCCCATCAGTGGTGGGGAAGCTACTGGAGAAGATTCTGAAAGAGAGAATCTATCACCACCTGCAGAGGCAAGGTTTGATCAGGGATAGTCAGCACGGGGCAGCACAGTGGGTTAGCCCTACTGCCTCACGGCACCAAGGTCCCAGGTTCAATCCCGGCTCTGGGTCACTGTCCGTGTGGAGTTTGCACATTCTCCCCGTGTCTGCGTGGGTTTCGCCTCCACATTCCAAAGATGTGCAGGGTAGGTGGATTGGCCAGGCTAAATTGCCCATTAACTGGAAAAAGGAATTTGGTACTCTAAATTTATTTTTTTTAAAGGAATAGTCAGCATGGCTTTGTCAGAGGCAGGTCAGACCTAATAAATCTGATTGAATATTTTGAGCATGTGACTAAGTGTGTAGGTGAGGGTGGTGCAGTTGATGTAGTTTACATGGATTTCAGCAAAGCTTTTGACAAGGTGCCACATGGGAGACTTATAAAGGCGGCAAATATACATGGGATACAGGGGAACCTGATATGGTGGATTCAAAGCCGGCTGAGCTGCAGGAGACAGAGGGCGATGACAGGCGGCTGCTTTAGTGACTGGAAGCCAGTGTCCAGTGGGGTCCCACAGGGATCTGTGCTGGGACCCCTATTGTTCAGCATTTATATAAACAACATAGATGGCTATGTGGGGGGGAGGGGGGATCAGTAAATTTGTGGATGACACAAAGATTGGCCGGGTGGTTAAGTGTCGAGGGTTACAGGAAGATAGAGACGGGATGGTCAAATGGGCGGAGAAGCGGCAGATGGAATTTAACCCTGAAAAGTGTGAGGTGATACATTTTGGAAGGAACAATGTGACAAGGAAGTATTCACTGAACTGCCTGACACTGGGAAGTTCTGAGGAACAAAGGGAGCTTGGTGTGTTTGACCACAGATCTCTGAAGGCAGAAGGGCAGGTTAATAGGGGGGTGAGAAAGGCATATGGAACACTCGCCTTTATCAATCGGGGCAGAGATTACAAAACCAGGGAGGTCATGTTGGAGTTGTATAGAACTTTGGTGAGGCCACAGCTGGAGCACTGTGTGCAGTTCTGGTCACCACATTATAGGAAGGATGTGATTGTACTGGAGGGGATGCAGAGGAGATTCACCAGGATGTTGCCTGGGATGGAACATTTAAGTAATAAAGAGAGGATGGATAGGCTTGGGTTGTTTTCGCTGGAGCAGAGACTGAGGGGCGGCCTGATTGAGGTGTACAAGATTATGAGGGGCATGGACAGGGTGGATAGTTGAAGGGTCAGTTACGAGGGGGACACACGTTCAGGGTGAGGGGTGGGAGGTTAAGGGGGGATTTGAGGACAAACCTTTTTATCCAGAGGGTGGTGAAGATCTGGAACACACGGCTTGGGAGGGGGGTAGAGGCCGGTTGCCTCACATCCTTTATAAAGTACCTGGATGAGTACTTGGCCCGTCATAACATTCAAGGCTATTGGTCAAGTGCTGGCAAATGGGATTAGGATTAGGTAGAGAGGTCAGGGCCTTTCATGTGTCGGTGCAGACTCAATGGGCCTCTTCTGTGCTGTATTATTCTGTGATTCTGTAAAACCAGGATTTTTAAAAACACTACTGCAGTAATCCCAGGATTTTAACCCTTACAGCACCAATACATATTACAATATATCGGAAATGTGTACGCGACTCGCTGCCACGGGGAGTGGGGAGAATGTGGGACTCGCTCCCACGGGGAGTGGGGAGAATGTGGGACTCGCTCCCCACGGGGAGTGGGGAGAATGTGGGACTCGCTGCCACGGGGAGTGGGGGAGAATGTGGGACTTGCTCCCACGGGGAGTGGGGGAGAATGTGGGACTCGCTCCACGGGGAGTGGGGGAGAATGTGGGACTCGCTCCCATGGGGAGTGGGGAGAATGTGGGACTCGCTCCCACGGGGAGTGGGGAGAATGCGGGACTCGCTCCCACGGGGAGTGGGGGGAGAATGCGGGACTCGCTCCCACGGGGTGTGGGGAGAATGTGGGACTCGCTCCCACAGGGAGTGGGGGGAGAATGTGGGACTCTCTCCCCCCACTCCCCGTGTGAGTATGTGGGACTCGCTCCCACGGGGAGTGGGGGGAGAATGTGGGACTCGCTCCCACGGGGAGTGGGGAGAATGTGGGACTCGCTCCCCACGGGGAGTGGGGAGAATGTGGGACTCGCTCCCCACGGGGAGTGGGGAGAATGTGGGACTCGCTCCCCACGGGGAGTGGGGAGAATGTGGGACTCGCTCCCCACGGGGAGTGGGGAGAATGTGGGACTCGCTCCCCACGGGGAGTGGGGAGAATGTGGGACTCGCTCCCCACAGGGAGTGGGGAGAATGTGGGACTCGCTCCCACGGGGAGTGGGGAGAATGTGGGACTCGCTCCCACGGGGAGTGGGGGAGAATGTGGGACTCGCTCCCACGGGGAGTGGGGAGAATGTGGGACTCGCTCCCATGGGGAGTGGGGGAGAATGCGGGACTCGCTCCCACGGGGAGTGGGGAGAATGTGGGACTCGCTCCCACGGGGAGCGGGGAGAATGCGGGACTCGCTCCCACGGGGAGTGGGGGAGAATGTGGGACTCGCTCCCACGGGGAGCGGGGAGAATGCGGGACTCGCTCCCACGGGGAGCGGGGAGAATGCGGGACTCGCTCCCACGGGGAGTGGGGGAGAATGTGGGACTCGCTCCCACGGGGAGTGGGGGAGAATGTGGGACTCGCTCCCACGGGGAGTGGGGAGAATGTGGGACTCGCTCCCACGGGGAGTGGGGAGAATGTGGGACTCGCTCCCACGGGAGTGGGGGGAGAATGCGGGACTCGCTCCCACGGGGTGTGGGGAGAATGTGGGACTCGCTCCCACGGGGAGTGGGGGGAGAATGTGGGACTCTCTCCCCCCCACTCCCGTGTGAGTATGTGGGACTCGCTCCCACGGGGAGTGGGGGAGAATGTGGGACTCACTCCCACGGGGAGTGGGGGAGAATGTGGGACTCGCTCCCACGGGGAGTGGGGGAGAATGTGGGACTCGCTCCCACGGGGAGTGGGGGAGAATGTGGGACTCGCTCCCACGGGGAGTGGGGAGAATGTGGGACTCGCTCCCACGGAGAGTGGGGAGAATGTGGGACTCGCTCCCACGGGGAGTGGGGGAGAATGTGGGACTCGCTCCCACGGGGAGTGGGGGAGAATGTGGGATCCGCTCCCACGGGGAGTGCTCCAGCTGAATACTGTCGATACATTGGAAACAATTCTGAGAGACAGAATTAATCTGCATTTTAAGAGGCTGGGATTAATCGGAACAGTCAGCATGGTTTTGTTAAGTGGACGACATGTCTGACCAGCTTTTTTTTTGAAAATTATAAAACCCAATTATTTTTTTCCAATTAAGGGGCAATTTAGCGTGGCCAATCCATCTTCCCTGCACATCTCTGGGTTGTGGGGGTGAAACCCACGCAGACACGGGGAGAATGTGCAAACTCCACACGGACAGTGACCCAGGGCTGGGATTTGAACCCGGGTCCTCAGCGCCACAGTCCCAGTGCTAACCACTGTGCCACATGCCGCCTCATGTCTGACCCAACTTGATTGAATTTTTCAAAGGGTTGACCAGGTGTGTGGATGAGGGAAACACATTTGACGTCGTCTACTTGGCCTTCAGCAAGGCTTTTGAGAAGGTGCCACATGGGAGACTGTTAGCGAAGGCCCACGGGGTCCGAGGACATTTGGCAAATTGGATCCAGAATTGGCCGAGTGGCAGGAAGCAGAGGGGGATGGGCGAGGGGTGATTTTCTGGCTGGACGCCTGCGTCCAGTGGGGTCCCACAGGAATTGGTGTTGGGGTCTTTGCTGTTTATATAAATAATTTAGATGTGAATGTAGGGGGGGGGTTGATCAGTAAGTTTGTGGATGATATGAAAATTGATGGGGTGGTAAATAGTGAGGAGGGAAGCCTCCGATTACAGGAGGTTACAGACGGTCTGGTCAGATGGGCTGATCAGTGGCAAATGCAGTTCAATCCGGATAAATATGAAGTGATGCACTTGGGCAGGACAAACAACGCAAAGGGAATACAGGATAAACGGCAGGACCCTGGGAAGCACCGAGGATCAGAGGGATCTTGCTGTGCATGTACACCCGTCCCTCAAGGTAGCAGAGCAAGCGGATACAGTGGGTAAGAAGGCAGATGGTAAACTTGCCTTTATTAGCCGAGGCAGAGAGTTTAACAGTGGGGCGGGAAGCTGGGACTGTATAAAATGTTGGTTAGGTCACAGCGAGAGTATTGTGGGCCGTTCTGAAATCCACATTATAGTCGGGATGTGATAGCCATTGGGAAGGGGGCAGAGGGGATTTACCAGGATGTTGCCTGGGCTGGAGGCTGTTAGTTATGAAGAGGGATTGGACAGACTGGGATTGTTTTCCTTGGAGTAGAGGAGACGGAGGGGGGGGCAGGATTGAGGTGTATAAAATGATGAGGGGCACAGATGGAGTAAACAGGAAGAAACTTTTCCCCTTGGGGGAGGGTCAATGACCAGGGGGCAGAGATTTAAGGCGAGGGGGCAGGAGGGCGAGAGGGGATGGGAGGAAAAACCTTTCCCCCCCCAGAGGGTAGTGGGAGTCTGGAACTCGCTGCCTGAAGGGATGGTGGAGGCAGGAACCCTCACATTTCAGAAGTATTTAGATGTGCGCACGCGATCCCAGGGTAGACACGGCCATGGGCCAAGTGCTGGGAACTGGGATTTGAATAGTTAGATGGTTGTTTTTTACTGGCAGACACGATGGGCTGAAGGGCCTTTTCTGTTCCGTGGACCTCAATTACTCTACACTAGATGGGCCAAATGGCCAGCCCCCCCCCATCCCCACTCACGCTTCCAGCTCCTGCTTCATCTTGGCGAACTCCTCACGGGTCATCGATCCATCCCCTTCGCCGAGTTTCTGAAGCTTTTCCCTCGACGCGTCGAAGTTCGGCTTTGGGGGGGCAGGAGGGATCTGCAATTACGGGGCGACAATATCACATGCACAGCAGGATCCCACACACAACATTACAATCATCACCCAGTCAACCAGTTCCTTCGGCAAAATACATCCGTCCCAGGACACACGATGGGGCAGAGGTGGGTCACACCCAAGGAAGAAATTGTTCTCTGTATCTAACCCCGTACAGAGGGAGCTTTACTCTGTATCTAACCCCGTGCTGTACCTGTCCTGGGAGTGTTTGGTGGGGACAGTGTAGAGGGAGCTTTACTCTGTATCTAACCCCGTGCTGTACCTGTCCTGGGAGTGTTTGATGGGGACAGTGTAGAGGGAGCTTTACTCTGTATCTAACCCCGTGCTGTACCTGTCCTGGGAGTGTTTGATGGGGACAGTGTAGAGGGAGCTTTACTCTGTATCTAACCCCGTGCTGTACCTGTCCTGGGAGTGTTTGATGGGGACAGTGTAGAGGAAGCTTTACTCTGTATCTAACCCCGTGCTGTACCTGTCCTGGGAGTGTTTGATGGGGACAGTGCAGAGGGAGCTTTACTCTGTATCTAACCCCGTGCTGTACCTGTCCTGGGAGTGTTTGATGGGGACAGTGTAGAGGGAGCTTTACTCTGTATCTAACCCCGTGCTGTACCTGTCCTGGGAGTGTTTGATGGGGACAGTGTAGAGGGAGCTTTACTCTGTATCTAACCCCGTGCTGTACCTGTCCTGGGAGTGTTTGATGGGGACAGTGTAGAGGGAGCTTTACTCTGTATCTAACCCCGTGCTGTACCTGTCCTGGGAGTGTTTGATGGGGACAGTGTAGAGGGAGCTTTACTCTGTATCTAACCCCGTGCTGTACCTGTCCTGGGAGTGTTTGATGGGGACAGTGTAGAGGGACCGTTATTTATTCTCTTTTTTTTTTAATTTAGAGTACCCAATTCATTTTTTTCCAATTAAGGGGCAATTAAGTGTGGCCAAACCACCTACCCTGCACATCTTTTGGGTTGTGGGGGCGAAACCCATGCAAAAACGGGGAGAATGTGCAAACTCCACACAGTGTTTGCTTTACTTCGAACAACACAAAATTCTCACATATATTAACCCTCTGTGCAGCCACTCCCGCGCACCCCAGCCCGCGCCACGTCCACCCCAGCCCGCGCCACCCCCACCCCAGCCCGCGCCACCCCCACCCCAGCCCGCGCCACCCCCACCCCAGCCCGCGCCACCCCCACCCCAGCCCGCGCCACCCCCACCCCAGCCCGCGCCACCCCCACCCCAGCCCGCGCCACACCCACCCCAGCCCGCGCCACACCCACCCCAGCCCGCGCCACACCCACCCCAGCCCGCGCCACACCCACCCCAGCCCGCGCCACACCCACCCCAGCCCGCGCCACACCCACCCCAGCCCGCGCCGCGCCACACCCACCCCAGCCCGCGCCACACCCACCGCAGCCCGTGCCACACCCACCGCAGCCCGTGCCACACCCACCGCAGCCAGTGTCACACCCACCGCAGCCCGCGCCATGTCCACACGCACCAGTCTGTGATTACTCACAATAACCCCAGCGTAATCCTCATTTTCCAAGTACGTGTCATGCAGCCAGATAAATTCTTCGTGCTGACGGACCACCGAGAATTCGGGCTGCTTAAAGTGAGAGAGATTCGTCTGAGGGGCAGAAAAGCAAAAGAGAGTCAGTGCCTCCAGCAAGGTGGATCAAACAGCAAGCGACCCACATCATCTTCAACTCTTCCCCCCCCACCCCAAATCACATTGATTTCAGGGATATATATTGGCCCCAGGACACGGGGAAAATTCCTCCCCCTTCTTCCTCCTCCAGCCTCGCCATAGCGCCGTGGGATCTGTTACCCCGGCCCGAGAGAACAGACTGAGCCTCGGTTTAATGTCTCATCCTGAAAGACGGCACCTCCCACAGTGCGGCTCGTTCAGTACTGACCCTCTGACAGTGCGGCACTCCCTCAGTACTGACCCTCTGACAGTGCGGCACTCCCTCAGTACTGACCCTCTGACAGTGCAGCGCTCCCTCAGTACTGACCCTCTGACAGTGCGGCACTCCCTCAGTACTGACCCTCTGACAGTGCGGCACTCCCTCAGTACTGACCCTCTGACAGTGCGGCACTCCCTCAGTACTGACCCTCTGACAGTGCGGCACTCCCTCAGTACTGACCCTCTGACAGTGCGGCACTCCCTCAGTACTGACCCTCTGACAGTGCGGCACTCCCTCAGTACTGACCCTCTGACAGTGCGGCACTCCCTCAGTACTGACCCTCTGACAGTGCGGCACTCCCTCAGTACTGACCCTCTGACAGTGCGGCACTCCCTCAGTACTGACCCTCTGACAGTGCGGCACTCCCTCAGTACTGACCCTCTGACAGTGCGGCACTCCCTCAGTACTGACCCTCTGACAGTGCGGCACTCCCTCAGTACTGACCCTCTGACAGTGCGGCACTCCCTCAGTACTGACCCTCTGACAGTGCGGCACTCCCTCAGTACTGACCCTCTGACAGTGCGGCACTCCCTCAGTACTGACCCTCTGACAGTGCGGCAGCTCCCTCAGTACTGACCCTCTGACAGTGCGGCACTCCCTCAGTACTGACCCTCTGACAGTGCAGCACTCCCTCAGTACTGACCCTCTGACAGTGCGGCACTCCCTCAGTACTGACCCTCTGACAGTGCGGCACTCCCTCAGTACTGACCCTCTGACAGTGCGGCACTCCCTCAGTACTGACCCTCTGACAGTGCGGCACTCCCTCAGTACTGACCCTCTGACAGTGCAGCACTCCCTCAGCACTGACCCTCTGACAGTGCGGCACTCCCTCAGTACTGACCCTCTGACAGTGCGGCACTCCCTCAGTACTGACCCTCTGACAGTGCGGCACGTCCCTCAGTACTGACCCTCTGAAAGGTGCAGCACTCCCTCATTACTGACCCTCTGACAGTGCAGCACTCCCTCAGTACTGACCCTCTGACAGTGCGGCTCCCTCAGTACTGACCCTCTGACAGTGCGGCACTCCCTCAGTACTGACCCTCTGACAGTGCGGCACTCCCTCAGCACTGACCCTCTGACAGTGCGGCACTCCCTCAGTACTGACCCTCTGACAGTGCGGCACTCCCTCAGTACTGACCCTCTGACAGTGCAGCACTCCCTCAGTACTGACCCTCTGACAGTGCGGCACTCCCTCAGTACTGACCCTCTGACAGTGCGGCACTCCCTCAGTACTGACCCTCTGACAGTGCGGCACTCCCTCAGTACTGACCCTCTGACAGTGCGGCACTCCCTCAGTACTGACCCTCTGACAGTGCGGCACTCCCTCAGTACTGACCCTCTGACAGTGCGGCACTCCCTCAGTACTGACCCTCTGACAGTGCAGCACTCCCTCAGTACTGACCCTCTGACAGTGCGGCACTCCCTCAGTACTGACCCTCTGACAGTGCGGCACTCCCTCAGTACTGACCCTCTGACAGTGCGGCACTCCCTCAGTACTGACCCTCTGACAGTGCGGCGCTCCCTCAGTACTGACCCTCTGACAGTGCAGCACTCCCTCAGTACTGACCCTCTGACAGTACGGCACTCCCTCAGTACTGACCCTCTGACAGTGCGGCACTCCCTCAGCACTGACCCTCTGACAGTGCAGCACTCCCTCAGCACTGACCCTCTGACAGTGCGGCACTCCCTCAGTACTGACCCTCTGACAGTGCGGCACTCCCTCAGTACTGACCCTCTGACAGTGCGGCGCTCCCTCAGTACTGACCCTCTGACAGTGCGGCACTCCCTCAGTACTGACCCTCTGACAGTGCGGCACTCCCTCAGTACTGACTCTCTGACAGTGCGGCACTCGCTCAGTACTGACCCTCTGACAGTGCGGCACTCCCTCAGTACTGACCCTCTGACAGTGCAGCACTCCCTCAGTACTGACCCTCTGACAGTGCGGCACTCCCACAGCACTGACCCTCTGACAGTGCGGCACTCCCTCAGTACTGACCCTCTGACAGTGCAGCACTCCCTCAGTACTGACCCTCTGACAGTGCGGCACTCCCTCAGTACTGACCCTCTGACAGTGCGGCACTCCCACAGCACTGACCCTCTGACAGTGCGGCACTCCCTCAGTACTGACCCTCTGACAGTGCGGCACTCCCTCAGTACTGACCCTCTGACAGTGCGGCAGTCCCTCAGTACTGACCCTCTGAAAGGTGCAGCACTCCCTCATTACTGACCCTCTGACAGTGCAGCACTCCCTCAGTACTGACCCTCTGACAGTGCGGCTCCCTCAGTACTGACCCTCTGACAGTGCAGCACTCCCTCAGTACTGACCCTCTGACAGTGCAGCACTCCCTCATTACTGACCCTCTGACAGTGCAGCACTCCCTCAGTACTGACCCTCTGACAGTGCGGCTCCCTCAGTACTGACCCTCTGACAGTGCGGCACTCCCTCAGTACTGACCCTCTGACAGTGCGGCACTCCCTCAGTACTGACCCTCTGACAGTGCGGCACTCCCTCAGTACTGACCCTCTGACAGTGCGGCACTCCCTCAGTACTGACCCTCTGACAGTACAGCACTCCCTCAGTACTGACCCTCTGACAGTGCGGCACTCCCTCAGCACTGACCCTCTGACAGTGCTGCACTCCCTCAGTACTGACCCTCTGACAGTGCGACACTCCCTCAGTACTGACCCTCTGACAGTGCGGCACTCCCTCAGTACTGACCCTCTGACAGTGCGGCACTCCCTCAGTACTGACCCTCTGACAGTGCGGCACTCCCTCAGTACTGACCCTCTGACAGTGCAGCCTACCCTCTCCACCGTCAGCACCGAGGGGATCAGAATTCAAGGCGTTTTTCATAGAATTTGCAAAGCAGAAGGAGGCCATTAGGCCCATCCAGTCCGCACCGGCCGTTGGAAAGAGCACCTACCAAAGCTCACACCCCCACCCTATCCCTGTAACCCAGTAACCGCAACAAACCTTTTGGCCACTAAGGGACAGTTTATCATGGCCAATCCACCTAACCCGCACATCTTTGGACTGTGGGAGGAAACCGGAGCACCCGGAGGAAACCCACGCACACACGGGGAGAGCGTGCAGACTCCGCACAGACAGTGACCCAAGCCGGGATCGAACCCGGGACCCCGGCGTTGTGAGGCAGCAGTGCTAACCACTGTTCCACCGTGCTGCCCTGTCATAGCGTCAAGTTGCGGCCGAGTTACGTCACTCACCAGTAGCCTCAGGCGATTACGAAGGGTCACATATCTCCAGCAAAAATTAAATATTTCAACATCCCACTCTCCTGCTCGACACTTACCTTTGTGTGAACAGTAAACTTCACTTTATCCCGCTCACTGACTGCATCAGAGATCTCCACCTGTAGCGAGGAATCTGTCTGTAGATCGACTGACATTGTCCGTGACTGAATAAAAGCAAACAAACAGGCTTCAGAAGAATTCACTGTCTCCCCAACCACAGTCTATCCAACAGGGAACCATGGTGGGATCCTGAGCCCCACAGGGCAGGAGTGTTTGATGGGGACAGGATAGAGGGAGCTTTACTCTGTATCTAACCCCGTGCTGTACCTGTCCTGGGAGTGTTTGATGGGGACAGGATAGAGGGAGCTTTACTCTGTATCTAACCCCGTGCTGTACCTGTCCTGGGAGTGTTTGATGGGGACAGGATAGAGGGAGCTTTACTCTGTATCTAACCCCGTGCTGTACCTGTCCTGGGAGTGTTTGATGGGGACAGGATAGAGGGAGCTTTACTCTGTATCTAACCCCGTGCTGTACCTGTCCTGGGAGTGTTTGATGGGGACAGGATAGAGGGAGCTTTACTCTGTATCTAACCCCGTGCTGTACCTGTCCTGGGAGTGTTTGATGGGGACAGGGTAGAGGGAGCTTTACTCTGTATCTAACCCCGTGCTGTACCTGTCCTGGGAGTGTTTGATGGGGACAGGATAGAGGGAGCTTTACTCTGTATCTAACCCCGTGCTGTACCTGTCCTGGGAGTGTTTGATGGGGACAGGATAGAGGGAGCTTTACTCTGTATCTAACCCCGTGCTGTACCTGTCCTGGGAGTGTTTGATGGGGACAGGATAGAGGGAGCTTTACTCTGTATCTAACCCCGTGCTGTACCTGTCCTGGGAGTGTTTGATGGGGCAGTGTAGAGGGAGCTTTACTCTGTATCTAACCCAGTGCTGTACCTGTCCTGGGAGTGTTTGATGGGGACAGTGTAGAGGGAGCTTTACTCTGTATCTAACCCCGTGCTGTACCTGTGCTGGGAGTGTTTGATGGGGACAGTGTAGAGGGAGCTTTACTCTGTATATAACCCCGTGCTGTACCTGTCCTGGGAGTGTTTGATGGGGACAGTGTAGAGGGAGCTTTACTCTGTATCTAACCCCGTGCTGTACCTGTGCTGGGAGTGTTTGATGGGGACAGTGTAGAGGGAGCTTTACTCTGAATCGATCACGAGGGGTGAGACGCCCACAGGAGAGTCTGTTACAAACACGTTGTATCAAACAAACATCAAGTCTGATCACTCGCTTACGACAATTCCCAGCGCCGCATCCACAACAGAAACACATCCACAAGATTTAACTTGCTCCTGCTGTTGTACCGCTGTTGGTGAATCGTTACAGGTATGTCGGCAGACAATTTCAAGCTGATCTGGCTCTGTTCAATTGGAAGTCACAGAGTCCCCAGGGGTGAAGGTTAATGAAGATGGAAAATGCTCACAATCAGACTGCACGCACATGTTGTCACTCGCTAGACACGGGGGACGGACCAGGAATATAATGAGCTCTGCATAATAAGTAAGCTGTGACTTTATCACAAATTAAGTGTTCCATGGGTCGCTCCTCTTGGCAGAGGCTGGGTTCGGAGCACCTCTCCTGGTACCGTACGGAGTCTGCAGAGGGACATGGAGCATTTGGAGTATTGAGAGCAGTTTCGGGCCCCGTATCTAAGGAAGGATGTGCTGGGGCCTTGGAAAGGGTCCAGAGGAGGTTCACAAGAATGATCCCTGGAATGAAGAGCTTGTCGTATGAGGAACGGTTGAGGACTCTGGATCTGTACTCGATTGGAGTTTAGAAGGATGAGGGGGGATCTTATTGAAACTTACAGGATACTGCGAGGCCTGGATAGAGTGGACGTGGAGAGGATGTTTCCACTTGTAGGAAAAACTAGAAGCATAGGGCGCAATCTCAGACTAAAGGCACGATCCTTTAAACAGAGATGAGGAGGAATTTCTTCAGCCAGAGGGTGGTGAATCTTTGCCGCAGAAAGGCTGTGGAGACCAAATCACAGTGTCTATAAGACAGAGATAGATACTTGATCAATAAGGGGGTCAGGGGTTATGGGGAGAAGGCAGGAGAATGGGGGCGAGAAAAATATCAGACATGATTGAATGGCGGAGCAGACTCGATGGGCCGAGTGGCCTAATTCTGCTCCTATGTCTTCTAGACAAATTCAGTGAGGGGGCAAAGATTTTTCAGAAACGTGGACGTGTCCACTTTGGCTGGAAGAATCAAAAAAGCTGCAAGCGATTGAAACGGAGAGAGATTGCGGATCTGAGATACAGAGGGACCTGGGAGTCAGGGTAGATGGACCAGGAAAAGTTAGTCTGAAAGAACAGTCAGCAATTATTGTTTATTACGAGGGAAATGAATATTAAAATAGGCATGTTTTACTACAGTTGACATGGTAATAGGGGTGCAGGTACAAAGATCCTTAAAATGCCAGTGACAAGCGCAGAAAATAATCGATAAGGCTAATGGAGTGCTGGCCTTTTCATCCAGAGGATTGGAATATAAAGACCTGGGGGTTATGCTGCAGCTTTACAAAACCCTGGTTAGACCCCACTCAGAGTCACTGTGAACAGTTGTGGGCACCACACCTTCGGAAGGATATTTTGGCGTTGAGGGGGGAGGGAAATAATCATAATCTTTATTAGAGTCACAAGTAGGCTTACATTAACACCGCAATGAAGTTACTGTGAAAAGCCCCTAGTCGCCACATTCCGGCGCCTGTTCGGGTACACAGAGGGAGAATTCAGAATGTCCAATTCATCCAACAAGTACGTCTTTCGGGACTTGGAGGAAACCGGAGCACCCGGAGGAAACCAACGCAGACACGCGAGGGGGGAACTTGCAGAGTCCAGGCAGTGACCCAAGCCGGGAATCGAACCCGGGACCCTGGCACTGTGTAGCAACAGTGCGAAGCGCTGGGCCGTACGTATATTTACAACAAGGGTACCTGGATTGTGACGAGGAGAGATGACTCAAAGCAGGCCCGTTGCCGCTAGAATTTAGATGGTTAAGGGATGATCTGGTCGAGGTATTCAAGGATCTCATGCAGGCGATACTAAGCCAGGGGGAATAGTGAATTGGGAGGATGGCAAAGCAGCTTCAGAAGGGCATCGACAAGTTGGCCAAACGGGCAGACACCTGGCAGATAGGGGCTGGTTTAGCTCACTGAGCTAAATCGCTGGCTTTTAAAGCAGGCCCGCAGCACGGTTCGATTCCCGGACCAGCCTCCCCGGACAGGCGCCGGAATGTGGCGACTAGGGGCTTTTCACAGTAACTTAATTGAAGCCTACTCGTGACAATAAGCGATTTGCATTTCAGATGAACATCAAAGCAGAGAGATGTGAGGTGATGCATTTTGGTCGAAGAACACAAGGAGACAATACAGACTCAAATGGAATAACTTTGAGGAGACTCCAGGAGCAGAGGGGACCTGGGGATTTAAGTGCATCATTCTCTGAAGGTTACCAGGCAAGTTGAAACAGTTGTGAAGAAGGCCTTGGGTTTATAAATAGAGGCATAGAGCATAAAAGCAACAAAGTGATGCTCCACCTCTACAAATCATTGGGCAGACCACATTTGGAGTGTTGTGTTCAGTTCTGGGCACCTTATTTATGGAAGGATGTTAAAGCTCTGGAGAGAGAGAGAGCAGAGGAGATTTACTGGAATGATGCCAGGAATGGGCAGCACGGTAGCATGGTGGTTAGCATAAATGCTTCACAGCTCCAGGGTCCCAGGTTCGATTCCCGGCTGGGTCACTGTCTGTGCGGAGTCTGCACGTCCTCCCCGTGTGTGCGTGGGTTTCCTCCGGGTGCTCCGGTTTCCTCCCACAGTCCAAAGATGTGCGGGTTAGGTGGATTGGCCATGCTAAATTGCCCGTAGTGTCCTAAAAAGTAAGGTTAAGGGGGGGGGTTGTTGGGTTACGGGTATAGGGTGGATATGTGGGTTTGAGTAGGGTGATCATTGCTCGGCACAACATCGAGGGCCGAAGGGCCTGTTCTGTGCTGTACTGTTGTATGTTCTAATGAGGAATTTTAGATACAGGGAAAGATTGGAGAAATTGGGCTCGTTCTCCTGGAGCAGAGAAGGTTAAGAGGCGGCCTTATTGAGGTGTTCACAATTCCGAACAATTTTGACAGGGTAAAGGAGGATATTCTGTTTCCACTGGTTGGTATGTCAGTGACTGGGGGGGGGGGGGGTCACAATTTCAAGATGGACAGCGAGAGAGCTGGGAGTAGATGAAATGAAATGAAAAATGGCTTATTGTCACGAGTAGGCTTCAAATGAAGTTACTGTGAAAAGCCCCTAGTCGCCACATTCCTGTTCGGGGAGGCTGGGACGGGAATCGAACCGTGCTGCTGGCCTGCCTGGGTCTGCTTTAAAAGCCAGCGATTTAGCCCAGTGTGCTAAACCAGCCCCTGGTTGGAGGGTTGTTGGGGTTTGGAATGCGCTGCCTGGGACAGTGGTGGAGGTGGATTCCATAGGTTTCAAGAGACAACTGGATATCTGGAACATACAGTGCAGAAGGAGGCCATTCAGCCCATCGAGTCTGCACCGACCCACTTAAGCCCTCACTTCCACCCTATCCCCACCTAACCTTTTTGGTCACCAAGGGGCAATTGATCACGGCCAATCCACCTAACCTACACGTCTTTGGACTGTGGGAGGAAACCGGAGCTCCCGGAGGAAACCCACGCAGACACGGGGAGAACGTGCAAACTCCGCACAGACAGTGACCCAGTGGGGAAATCGAACCTGGGACCCTGGCACAGTGCTGGTCACTTGTGCTACCCTATATATATTTGAAAGTGATGAATTTAGAGAGCGATGGAGATAGGGCTGGGGAATGGGACCAGCCAGGTTGCTCTTTTGGGAGCTGGCGCGCACATGCTGGGTCAAAGGGTCTCTTCTGGTGCTGTAAATAACAAATATTAACAGATCAGCCATGGTCTCATTGAACGCAAGGGGGGGGGGGGGGGGGGCAGACTCAAGTAGAGGGGCTGAATGGCCTGCTCCCATCTCCATGACCGCATCTGGAGCACTGCGTACAGTTGGGTCTCCTTATTTAAAGATATAAATATGTCAGAGAAGGTTCACAGACACGGATAGAGGTGGCATTCTCTTGAGGAACGGTTAGACAGGCTCGGCTAGAGTTTCGAAGATTGAGATGTGATCCTTACTGAAACACAAGATCCTGGGGGGGGGGGGGGCTTTGACAGGGTGGGAGACCCTGGAACTAGGGGGGGGGGGGGGGGAGGAATAACTCCTCATTTTTAAACTGAACCCCTTTGAGACAAGAGTGGAGGCCACAATCAGCACAGACATGATTTCATAGAAAGCACAGCAGCCCAGAGGGGCTGAATGGCCTATTCTTATTTGCATCCAAAATACTGGGAGCGCTTTTGCATACAGAGTGACTTACGGAACATCGCCCCCACATCTTTGGGTTGTGTGGGCGAGACCCACGCAGACACGGGGAGAATGTGCAAACTCCACACGGACAGTGACCCAGAGCCGGGATCGAACCTGGGACCTCGGCGCCGTGAGGCAGCAGGGCTAGCCCACTGCGCCACCCTTTAAGGGGCAGTTTAGCATGGCCAATCCACATTCCGTGCACATCTTTGGGTTGTGGGGGTGAGACCCATGCAGACACCGGGAGAATGTGCGAACTCCACACACGTGGACCCGGGTGTTCAGCGCCATGAGGCAGCAGTGCTAAACACAGCGGCCGCCCTAGGGCCCAGGTTGATCTGACGGTAACCACTAACCTGTGCCCCCCCCCCCCCCCCCCCCCCCCACCACCACCCACCCACCACGCTTACAGGAGATGGAGAACCTAGTGGAGTGGTGCAGCGACAACAATCTCTCCCTCAATGCCAGCAAAACTAAAGAGCTGGTCATCGACTTCAGGAAGCAAAGTACCGTGCACACCCCTGTCAGCATCAACGGGGCCGAGGTGGAGATGGTTAGCAGTTTCAAATTCCTTGGGGTGCACATCTCCAAAAATCTGTCCTGGTCCACTCACGTCGACGCTATCACCAAGAAAGCACAACAGCGCCTATACTTCCTCAGGAAACTAAGGAAATTCGGCATGTCCACATTAACCCTTACAAACTTTTACAGATGCACCATAGAAAGCATCCTATCTGGCTGCATCACAGCCTGGTATGGCAACTGCTCGGCCCAGGACCGCAAGAAACTTCAGAGAGTCGTGAACACCGCCCAGTCCATCACACGAACCTGCCTCCCACCCATTGACTCCATCTACACCTCCCGCTGCCGGGGGAAAGCGGGCAGCATAATCAAAGACCCCTCCCACCCGGCTTACTCACTCTTCCAACTTCTTCCATCGGGCAGGAGTCTGAGAACACGCACAAGCAGACTAAAAAACAGCTTCTCCCCCTCTGTTACCAGACTCCTAAACAACCCTCTTACGGACTGATCTGATCTCTTCACACATCTTCTCTACCGAGTAGTACTACACTCCTGTATGCTTCACCCGATGTCTGTGTCTATGTATTTATATTGTGATTATTGTATATCTTATGCTTTTTCCATGTATGGAATGATCTGTCTCAACTGTACGCAGAACAATACTTTTCGCTGTACCTTGATACACATGACAAAAAAAACCAATCCAAATCCAATCCTTTCTTCCCAAGACAACCCGCCCATTCGTGGTACTAGCCTGCCAACCAATGGTTTCGTAATGCATTTACATCTTTAAACGTTCGATCAAGTCACCCCAATAGCATCCAGGGACGACGAGTCTAGTTGGTGCACTCCCAATTCAGCCAGAGGAGTTCAATTGCCATTCTGGCAAATCTTGGTGACACTCCCTTCACTCGCCTCAGCACCGCTGCCTCTCAGCGCCAGGAACCCGGGTTGGGTTCCCGGCTTGGGTCACTGTCTGTGCGGAGTCTGCACGTCCTCCCCGTGTCTGCAGTGGGTTTCCTCCGGGTGCTCCGGTTTCCTCCCACAGTCCAAAAGGTGCGCAGGTTAGGTGGATTGGCCGTGATAAATTGCCCTTAGTGTCCAAAAAGGTTAGGTGGGGTTACGGGGATAGGGTGGAGGCGAGGGCCTTTGGCTGCTCTTTCCAAGGGCCAATGCAGACCCGATGGGTCAAATGGCCTCCTTCTGCACTGTAAATTGTATGAAAAGGCTGGGACTGCCCAGATAGAAAACCTTCATTCAACATCATTAATTTATTTAATCTTGGGACTGGACGTGGGCGCCAGCATATTTTCTTCTTCATCGAGGGATGTGGGCGGCACTGGTTATGCCCAGCATTGATGACCCATCCCTAATTGCCCCTTCAGAGGGTGGTGGGTGAGCCACCTTCTCGAACCGCTGCAGTCCCTGAGGTGTAGGTACACCCACTGTGCTGTTAGGGAGGGAGTTCCAGGATGTTGCCCCCAGCGACAGTGAAGGAACGGCCGATATATTTCCCAGTCGGGGTGGGGAGGGGCTCGGAGGGGAACCTCCAGGTGGTGGGGTTCCCAGGTATCTGCTGCTCTTGTCCTTCTAGATGGTGAAGGCTGTGGGTTTGGACAGTGCTGTGTAAGGAACCTTGTTGAGTCATTGTCTCTCTCTCTCTCTAAAATAGGACAGCTCCCTCAACACAACAACCTTTTCAGGTGAAGTCACAGATCCAGAACTGGGTCACATACAAAGCCGGGGCCCCAGTTTATCACAACCCGACCCAGATAATTCCGCGTGACTGCCCCGTCTCGACGCTCCCTCCTAATTTGCCTCCTGCTGCAAGGTAGTGAAATAATAATCTCCCTCTTTGGATTTAAACAAAATACAAAAACAAAAATGATCAAACCTCAAATGGAGTTCACGGATTTTGGGGTGGGGGGTAGGGGGCGGGGAGAAAGAGAAAATAGAGCAAAATATAAATCAGCACTTGGGAAGAATGTGGTAAAAAGCATTTTTGTTTAAAAGCGACACTGCATTTGCACATACAACAGAATTTGTAAAATACGCAGAAATAAAATGTGTTAACTTGCACAGACAATTTATAAAATGCACAGACATGAAACGTTTTAACTTGTGCACACACAGATAAATGTGATAAATACACAGACATGAATGTTTTTTTTTAATATAAATTTAGAGTACCCAATTCATTTTTTCCCAATTAAGAGGGCAATTTAGCGTGGCCAATCCACCTACCCTGCACATCTTTGGGTTGTGGGGGCGAAACCCACGCAGACACGGGGAGAATGTGCAAACTGACATTAAACGTTTTAACTTGCTCGCACACACACAAATGTGATAAATACGCAGACATGAAATGTTTTAACTTCCACAGATAATTTGTTAAATGTACAGACATCAACTGTGTTAACGTTGACAACAAGACAGATATTTTGCCCGCCCCCCCCCCAAAACATGCATGGGAGGAGGCAAGGGGGTGGCAGGGAGTGTGGCAGGGAGGCGGGCATAAGCATTGGTGAGAAGACACGTTGCAAATTCAGAAAACAATCGTAGAAACACAAACAAGGGAGAGTTTGTTTTATTATTTGAACAGACATGGAAGGAGGTGACAGGAGTAGGGGGCTACAATCAGCAGGTGGGGGGGGGTACATAGGAACCAGCAAGGAGGGGGGGAGGGCAGAGAGAGACAGAGAGACACAGAACCCAGCAGATTCGGGGGGGGGGGGGGTCCCCAGCAGAGGGGGGGTCCCCAGCAGGGGGGGGGGGTGGGGTCCCCAGCAGGAGGGGGGGGGGGGGGGTCCCCAGCAGAGGGGGGGGGGGTCCCCAGCAGAGGGGGGGGGGGGGTCCCCAGCAGAGGGGGGGGGGTCCCCAGCAGAGGGGGGGGGGGGTCCCCAGCAGAGGGGGGGGGGTCCCCAGCAGAGGGGGGGTCCCCAGCAGAGGGGGGGTCCCCAGCAGAGGGGGGGGGGGTCCCCAGCAGAGGGGGGGGGGTCCCCAGCAGAGGGGGGGGGGTCCCCAGCAGAGGGGGGAGGTCCCCAGCAGAAGAGGGGGGGTCCCCAGCAGAAGAGGGGTGGGGGTCCCCAGCAGAAGAGGGGGGGGTCCCCAGCAGAAGAGGGGGGGGTCCCCAGCAGAAGAGGGGTCCCCAGCAGAGGGGGGGGTCCCCAGCAGAGGGGGGGGCCCCAGCAGAGGGGGGGGGTCCCCAGCAGAGGGGGGGGGCCCCAGCAGAGGGGGGGGGTCCCCAGCAGAGGGGGGGGTCCCCAGCAGAGGGGGGGGGTCCCCAGCGAGGGGGGGGGTCCCCAGCAGAGGGGGGGGGTCCCCAGCAGAGGGGGGGTCCCCAGCAGAGGGGGGGGGTCCCCAGCAGAGGGGGGGGGGGTCCCCAGCAGAGGGGGGGGGGTCCCCAGCAGAGGGGGGGGGGGGCCCCAGCAGAGGGGGGGGGGGCCCCAGCAGAGGGGGGGGTCCCCAGCAGAGGGGGGGGGTCCCCAGCAGAGGGGGGGGGTCCCCAGCAGAGGGGGGGGTCCCCAGCAGAGGGGGGGGGTCCCCAGCAGAGTGGGGGGGGGTCCCCAGCAGAGGGGGGGGGGTCCCCAGCAGAGGGTGGGGGGCCCCAGCAGAGGGGGGGGTCCCCAGCAGAGGGGGGGTCCCCAGCAGAGGGGGGGTCCCCAGCAGAGGGGGGGTCCCCAGCAGAGGGGGGGGGGGTCCCCAGCAGAGGGGGGGGGGGTCCCCAGCAGTGGGGGGGGGGTCCCCAGCAGAGGGGGGGTCCCAGCAGAGGGGGGGGGGTCCCCAGCAAGGGGGGGGGGGTCCCCACAGAGAGGGGGGTCCCCAGCAGAAGGGGGGGTCCCAGCAGAGGGGGGGGGGTCCCCAGCAGAGAGGGGGGTCCCCAGCAGAAGGGTGGGGGTCCCAGCAGAAGGGGGGGGGGTCCCAGCAGAAGGGGGGGGTCCCAGCAGAGTGGGGGTCCCAGCAGAGGGGGGGGGGGGGTCCCGCAGAGGGGGGGGGGGGGTCCCAGCAGAGGGTGGGGGGGGGGGGTCCCAGCAGAGGGTGGGGGGGGGTCCCAGCAGAGGGGGGGGGGGTCCCAGCAGAGGGAGGGGGGTCCCCAGCAGAGGGAGGGGGGGCCCAGGCAGAGGGAGGGGGGGCCCCAGCAGAGGGAGGGGGGCCCAGGCAGAGGGAGGGGGCCCAGGCAGAGGGAGGGGGGGCCCAAGGCAGAGGGAGGGGGGTCCCAGCAGAGGGGAGGGGGTCCCAGCAGAGGGGAGGGGGGGTCCCAGCAGAGGGAGGGGGGGTCCCAGCAGAGGGAGGGGTCCCAGCAGAGGGGGGGGGGGGCACTCAGACAGGTCAATGCTGTGACTGATGAGCCAGTTTGGGGCTGAGGGGGTTTATTGGTCTGTCCAGCAGCTCAGCCCCTTGCCCAGGGCTCCATTCAGCCTGTCCCATGGCGGGCCCTGCCTGCCCTGGACCCACCCGGCCTGCACCTGGGCGCTGACACCTACCTTGCAATCCTCCTCCTCCTCTCCCTCAAACAGCTCTGTGCTCTCCTCCATCGCTCAGCCCCGGCCACAGCTGCCCCCTCCTCCCCTTTACCCCCGCCCCGCCTGGCAACTGGGAGGACTCCTCCTGACGCTGGGAGGACCTACCCCGCGCCGCCGCCCGGCTCCCAGTGCGCCGCTCTTGCGCCGCCGCACACCTCGTCGTCGGCGGTGTGGAGCCCGCCCATTGGCGGCCGCTGGGAGACCGCTCTCCATTGGTCGACCCCCGCTCACCATTACCCAATCACAAGGCACCGGCTCCCCATTGGGCGCGCACACCATCTGCCGCTCCCCATTGGTTCGCGCCCGCTCCCCATTACCCACTCAGCAGGCAGCGACTCCCCATTGGCCGCGGACGCCACACGCCGCTCCCCATTGGTCCCCAGTCCAGCAAGGCGCCGCTGTCTGGTTGAGGGGGTTCAGCACAGCCTGATCACCAATGTCCGCTCGGAAATCGGCTCAGGCAGGGGGCCTATTACAGTCTATCTGTTTATATATGCAATTGTTTATTTGGACGGTTGTGGGTTGAGGAGTTTCTTTCCTGACAGAACCTTCCAGACCGCTGGTCACGTGAACCGGGGGGGCGGGGCCGATCCGGTGGGGGGCGGGCCGTTCCGGACGGGGGCGGGGCCATTCCGGAGAGGGGATGGACCAGAACCGCGGAACCGGAACTGCCTCCCCGGAAGCGGCCTCGCAACTGACTGCTCTGACGTCACATCGCATTGACGTCATTGGTCCCACCCCCTCAGATCTCCAGTCACTGCCCCCATTATACCCCCCAGTCAATACCCCCATTATACCCCCCAGTCAATACCCCCATTATACCCCCCAGTCACTGCCCCCATTATACCCCCCAGTCACTGCCCCCATTATACCCCCAGTCACTGCCCCCATTATACCCACCCAGTCACTGCCCCCATTATACCCCCCAGTCACTGCCCCCATTATACCCACCCAGTCACTGCCCCCATTATACCCCCCAGTCAATACCCCCATTATACCCACCCAGTCACTGCCCCCATTATAACCCCCCAGTCAATACCCCCATTATACCCCCCAGTCAATACCCCCATTATACCCACCCAGCACTGCCCCCATTATACCCACCCAGTCACTGCCCCCATTATACCCACCCAGTCACTGCCCCCATTATACCCACCCAGTCACTGCCCCCATTACACCCACACAGCCAGTGCCCCCATTATACCCCCCAGTCACTGCCCCATTATACCCCCCAGTCAATACCCCCATTATACCCACCCAGTCACTGCCCCCATTATACCCACCCAGTCAATACCCCCATTGTACCCACCCAGTCACTGCCCCCATTACACCCACACAGCCAGTGCCCCCATTATACCCCCCAGTCACTGCCCCATTATACCCCCCAGTCAATACCCCCATTATACCCACCCAGTCACTGCCCCCATTATACCCACCCAGTCACTGCCCCCATTACACCCACACAGCCAGTGCCCCCATTATACCCACCCAGTCACTGCCCCCATTATACCCCCCAGTCAATACCCCCATTATACCCACCCAGTCACTGCCCCCATTATACCCCTCAGTCACTGCCCCCATTATACCCCCCAGTCAGTACCCCCATTATACCCACCCAGTCACTGCCCCCATTATACCCACCCAGTCACTGCCCCCATTATACCCCCACAGTCACTGCCCCCATTATACCCCCCCAGTCACTGCCCCCATTATACCCCCCAGTCATACCCCCATTATACCCACCCAGTCACTGCCCCCATTATACCCCCCAGTCAATACCCCCATTATACCCACCCAGTCACTGCCCCCATTATACCCCCCAGTCAATACCCCCATTATACCCCCCAGTCACTGCCCCATTATACCCCCACAGTCACTGCCCCCATTATACCCCCCAGTCACTGCCCCCATTATACCCACCCAGTCACTGCCCCCATTATACCCACCCAGTCAATACCCCATTATACCCCCCAGTCACTGCCCCCATTATACCCCCACAGTCACTGCCCCCATTATACCCCCACAGTCACTGCCCCCATTATACCCCCCAGTCACTGCCCCCATTATACCCCCAGTCACTGCCCCCATTATACCCCCCAGTCACTGCCCCCATTATACCCCCCAGTCACTGCCCCCATTATACCCCTGAGTCACTGACCCCATTATACACCCCAGTCACTACCCCCATTATACCCCCCAGTCAATACCCCCAGTGAATACCCCATTATACCCCCCCAGTCAATACCCCCATTATACCCCCCCAGTGAATACCCCCATTATACCCCCCCAGTCAATACCCCCATTATACCCCCCAAGTCAATACCCCCCAGTCACTGCCCCCATTATACCCCCCAGTCACTGCCCCCATTATACCCCCCAGTCACTGCCCCCATTATACCCCCGAGTCACTGCCCCCATTATACCCCCCAGTCAATACCCCCATTATACCCCCCAGTCAATACCCCATTATACCCCCCCAGTCAATACCCCCATTATACCCCCCAGTCACTGCCCCCATTATACCCCCGAGTCACTGACCCCATTATACCCCCCAGTCAATACCCCATTATACCCCCCAGTCAATACCCCCATTATAACCCCCATCACTGCCCCCATTATACCCCCCAGTCACTGCCCCCATTATACCCCCCAGTCACTGCCCCCCATTATACCCCCCAGTCAATACCCCCATTATACCCACCCAGTCAATACCCCCATTATACCCACCCAGTCACTGCCCCCATTATACCCCCCAGTCACTGCCCCCATTATACCCCCCAGTCACTGCCCCCATTATACCCCCAGTCACTGCCCCCATTATACCCCCCCGTCACTGCCCCCATTATACCCACCCAGTCAATACCCCCATTATACCCACCCAGTCACTGCCCCCATTATACCCACCCAGTCAATACCCCCATTATACCCCCCAGTCACTGCCCCCATTATACCCCCCCAGTCACTGCCCCCATTATACCCCCCAGTCAATACCCCCATTATACCCACCCAGTCATACCCCCATTATACCCCCAGTCATACCCCCATTATACCCCCCCAGTCACTGCCCCCATTATACCCCCCAGTCACTGCCCCCATTATACCCCCCCAGTCACTGCCCCCATTATACCCCCCAGTCACTGCCCCCATTATACCCCCCCAGTCACTGCCCCCATTATACCCCCCAGTCAATACCCCCATTATACCCCCCAGTCACTGCCCCCATTATACCCCCCAGTCACTGCCCCCATTATACCCACCCAATCATACCCCCATTATACCCCCCCAGTCAATACCCCCATTATACCCCCCAGTCAATACCCCCATTATACCCCCCCCCGTCAATACCCCATTATACCCACCCAGTCAATACCCCCATTATACCTTCAGTCACTACCCCCATTATACCCCCCATTCATACCCCCATTTCCCCCCCCCAGTCAATACCCCCACTATACCCCCTGTCACTGCCCCAATTATACCCACACAGCCAGTAACCCATTATACCCCCCCAGTCAATACCCCCATTATACCCACCCAGTCAATACCCCCATTATACCCACCCAGTCAATACCCCCATTATACCCACCCAGTCAGTACCCCCATTATACCCCCCAGTCAATACCCCCATTATACCCACCCAGTCACTGCCCCCATTATACCCCCCAGTCAATACCCCCATTATACCCCCCAGTCAATACCCCCATTGTACCCCCCAGTGAATACCCCCATTATACCCCCCCAGTCAATACCCCCATTATACCCACCCAGTCAGTACCCCCATTATACCCACCCAGTCAATACCCCCATTATACCCACCCAGTCAATACCCTCATTATACCCACCCAGTCACTACCCCCATTATACCCCCCCAGTCACTACCCCCATTATACCCACCCAGTCAATACCCCATTATACCCACCCAGTCAATACCCCCATTATACCCACCCAGTCAATACCCCCATTGTACCCCCCAGTGAATACCCCCATTATACCCACCCAGTCAATACCCCCATTATACCCCCCCAGTCACTGCCCCCATTATACCCCAGTCAATACCCACATTATACCCACCCAGTTTATACCCCCAGTCAATACCCCCATTATACCCCCCCAGTCAATACCCCATTATACCCCCCGTCAATACCCCCATTATACCCACCCAGTTTATACCCCCAGTCAATACCCCCATTATACCCACCCAGTCAATACCCCCAGTCAATACCCCCATTATACCCCCCAGTCAATACCCCATTATACCCCCCCAGTCAATACCCCCATTATACCCCCCAGTCACTGCCCCATTATACCCCCGAGTCACTGACCCCATTATACCCCCCAGTCAATACCCCCATTATACCCCCCAGTCAATACCCCCATTATACCCCCCAGTCACTGCCCCCATTATACCCCCCAGTCACTGCCCCCATTATACCCCCCAGTCACTGCCCCCATTATACCCCCCAGTCAATACCCCCATTATACCCACCCAGTCAATACCCCCATTATACCCACCCAGTCACTGCCCCCATTATACCCCCCAGTCACTGCCCCCATTATACCCCCCCAGTCACTGCCCCCATTATACCCCCCAGTCACTGCCCCATTATACCCCCCCGTCACTGCCCCCATTATACCCACCCAGTCAATACCCCCATTATACCCACCCAGTCACTGCCCCCATTATACCCACCCAGTCAATACCCCCATTATACCCCCCAGTCACTGCCCCCATTATACCCCCCAGTCACTGCCCCCATTATACCCCCCAGTCAATACCCCCATTATACCCACCCAGTCAATACCCCCATTATACCCCCAGTCAATACCCCCATTATACCCCCCCAGTCACTGCCCCCATTATACCCCCCAGTCACTGCCCCCATTATACCCCCCCAGTCACTGCCCCCATTATACCCCCCAGTCACTGCCCCCATTATACCCCCCCAGTCACTGCCCACATTATACCCCCCCAGTCAATACCCCCCAGTCAATACCCCCATTATACCCCCCAGTCACTGCCCCATTATACCCCCCAGTCAATACCCCCATTTTACCCCCCAGTCACTGCCCCCATTATACCCCCCAGTCACTGCCCCATTATACCCCCCAGTCACTGCCCCCATTATACCCCCCAGTCAATACCCCCATTATACCCCCCAGTCACTGCCCCCATTATACCCCCCAGTCACTGCCCCCATTATACCCACCCAATCATACCCCCATTATACCCCCCAGTCAATACCCCCATTATACCCCCCAGTCACTGCCCCATTATACCCCCCAGTCACTGCCCCCATTATACCCCCCAGTCAATACCCCCCATTATACCCCCCAGTCACTGCCCCATTATACCCCCCAGTCACTGCCCCCATTATACCCCCCAGTCAATACCCCCATTATACCCCCCAGTCACTGCCCCCATTATACCCCCAGTCACTGCCCCATTATACCCACCCAATCATACCCCCATTATACCCCCCCAGTCAATACCCCCATTATACCCCCCCCCCAGTCAATACCCCCATTATACCCACCCAGTCAATACCCCCATTATACCCCCAGTCACTACCCCCATTATACCCCCCATTATACCCCCTGTCACTGCCCCAATTATACCCACACAGCCAGTAACCCATTGTACCCCCCCAGTCAATACCCCCATTATACCCACCCAGTCAATACCCCCATTATACCCACCCAGTCAATACCCCCATTATACCCACCCAGTCAGTACCCCCATTATACCCCCCAGTCAATACCCCCATTATACCCACCCAGTCACTGCCCCATTATACCCCCCAGTCAATACCCCCATTGTACCCCCCAGTGAATACCCCATTATACCCCCCCAGTCAATACCCCCATTATACCCACCAGTCAGTACCCCCATTATACCCACCCAGTCAATACCCCCATTATACCCCCCAGTCACTGCCCCCATTATACCCCCAGTCAATACCCCCATTATACCCACCCAGTTTATACCCCCAGTCAATACCCCCATTATACCCCCCAGTCAATACCCCCATTATACCCCCCGTCAATACCCCCATTATACCCACCCAGTTTATACCCCCAGTCAATACCCCCATTATACCCACCCAGTCAATACCCCCAGTCAATACCCCCCATTATACCCACCCAGTCAGTACCCCCATTATACCCACCCAGTCAGTACCCCCCATTATACCCACCCAGTCAATACCCCCATTATACCCACCCTGTCAGAGGGTCAGTACTGAGGGAGTGCCACACTGTCAGAGGGTCAGTGCTGAGGGAGTGCCGCACTGTCAGAGGGTCAGTGCTGAGGAAGTCCCGCGCTGTCAGAGGGAGAGTTCTCGTCGGTGTCCTGGGGCCAATATTTATCCCTCAATCAACGTCACTAAAAACCAATGGTGTGGTAATTATCACTGTCTGTGTGTGGGATCGTGCTGTGTGTAAGCTGGCTATATTACAGCAGTGACCACACTTCAAAATTACCTCATTGGCTGTGAACTGCTTTGGGGGGATAACCAGCGGCGCTACACTAATGTAGGTCTTTCTTAGCTGCAGTACTGAGCGGGAGCCACAAGATGTCCTCTGCGAGCAGTCTGAGTGATCAGGGAGCAGACAAAGCTGATGGTTCTGCTTTTCACACCACTCCTGCCACATTATGTGTGACATTACCATCTCCTTCTCGCCTTGCACCATCGTTCCTGTTGACGTTTGATCACCCCTGGCCTCCCTGCCTGTCAGGGGCATTGTCCTGCCACCTTACTCTGCTCGTTTCACACCCTCGGGAACATTTCCCAAATGCCACAGCAAGGTCCTAGACCCCAAACATTAAACCTTCGGCTTATCGTACAGCGGACGAGTGGTTCGCAGCCCCAAGCCCTCCAAACTCCCCCCAATCACGAATGATCGAGCAGACCAGGACTCTGTGCATTCCCTGGAACTCCATTTTCTCCCCCCACTCCCCCTGGGAGCGAGTCCCACATTCTCCCCACTCCCCGTGGGGTTCGAGTCCCACATTCTCCCCACTCCCCGTGTGAGTGAGTCCCACATTCTCCCCCACTCCCCGTGGGAGCGAGTCCCACATTCTCCCCACTCCCCGTGGGAGCGAGTCCCACCTTCTCCCCACTCCCCGTGGAGCCAGTCCCACATTCTCCCCACTCCCCGTGGGAGCGAGTCCCACATTCTCCCCCCCCCCCCCCCCCCCCCCCCCCCCCGTGGGAGCCAGTCCCACATTCTCCCCACTCCCCATGGGAGCGAGTCCCACATTCTCCCCACTCCCCCGTGGGGTTCGAGTCCCACATTCTCCCCACTCCCCGTGGGAGCGAGTCCCACATTCTCCCCCACTCCCCGTGGGAGCGAGTCCCACATTCTCCCCCACTCCCCGTGGGAGCGAGTCCCACATTCTCCCCCACTCCCCGTGGGAGCCAGTCCCACATTCTCCCCCACTCCCCGTGGGAGCGAGTCCCACATTCTCCCCCACTCCCGTGGGAGCCAGTCCCACATTCTCCCCACTCCCCGTGGGAGCGAGTCCCACATTCTCCCCCCACTCCCCGGGAGCGAGTCCCACATTCTCACCCACTCCCCGTGGGAGCGAGTCCCACATTCTCCCCACTCCCGTGGGAGCCAGGTCCACATTCTCCCCACTCCCCATGGGAGCGAGTCCCCCATTCTCCTCCACTCCCCCGTGGGAGCGAGTCCCACATTCTCCCCACTCCCCGTGGGAGCGAGTCCCACAATCTCCCCACTCCCCGTGGCAGCGAGTCCCACATTCAACCCACACTCCCTGTGGGAGCGTGTACCACATTCTCCCCCACTCCCCGTGGGAGCGGTTCCCACATTCTGCCCACTCCCCGTGGGAGTGAGTCCCACATTCTCCCCCACTCCCCGTGGGAGCGAGTCCACATTCTCCCACTCCCGTGGGAGCCAGTCCCACATTCTCCCCACTCCCCATGGGAGGCGTCCCACATTCTCCCCACTCCCCGTGGGAGCCGGTCCCACATTCTCCCCCACTCCCCGTGGGAGCGAGTCCCACAATCTCCCCACTCCCCGTGGCAGCGAGTCCCACATTCAACCCCACTCCCTGTGGGAGCGTGTACCACATTCTCCCCCACTCCCCGTGGGAGCGAGTCCCACATTCTGCCCACTCCCCGTGGGAGTGAGTCCCACATTCTCCCCACTCCCCGTGGGAGCGAGTCCCACATTCTCCTCCTCTCCCCGTGGGGAGCGAGTCCCACATTCTCCCCACTCCCCGTGGGGAGCGAGTCCCACATTCTCCCCACACCCCGTGGGGAGCGAGTCCCACATTCTCCCCACACCCCGTGGGGAGCGAGTCCCACATTCTCCCCACTCTCCGGATAAAGACGTCTCTCCCGAGTCCCCCAGTGGGTTTATTAGTCACTGTCTTGTATCGATGCCCCGTCTTCTGCTGTCTCCAGTGACCTCAGCCTCCTCTTTTCGAGAGAAAATGGGCCCACAGCCCGTTCAATCATTCCTGAAGAGTTCGGACCGGTCAGTTCTGGGATGATCCTTGTTGATTTAATTTGGAATCAGTGGAGAGGTAACGGAAGCTCCAGGGGGTGAGGAGGACGATGGGAAAGCTGGACCTGTTGTGTTTGACAGTGGGAGTGTACAGCCGCCGCACCTTGCACCCACAGCCTGCGGTATTGACTCGAGTACAGGAGCTGAGATATGATTCTGTGCCCGATAATCACGCCCTGCGCCAGCTTGCTTTTTACATTTAACATGCCAAACACGGCTGCTTCCGCGAGGGAGAAGTTTCCGGCACAGGGCACCGGGTCCACAGTACGTCCAGCAGGCCATTCGGCCCAATGTTTCCCTGCTGGGGTTTGGAGCTCCGCTCTCTACGGGTCTCGTAGCGAGGGCAGGGCCTGTCTGTTTATATGAGAACTGGGGGGGGGTGTCAGCAAGCTGGGCTGGAGGGGGGGGGGGGAGGGGGTCAGCAAGCTCCCCCACACACAGGGGAGTGGGAATCTGGAACTCTTCCCCCCCCCACCCAAAAGCTGTCGAGGCTGCGGGGGGGGGGGGGGGGGGGGGGGGTCAATTGGGAATTTCCAGGCCCCCAGATTGAGAGGTTTTTGTTGGGGAAGGAGGTGAAGGGTTAGGGAACCGAGGTGGGGAGATGGAGTTAAGATTCAGATCAGCATAGGGCAGCACGGTGGCGCAGTGGTTAGCATTGATGCCTATGGCGCTGAGGACCCGGGTTCGAATCCCGGCCCTGGGTCACTCTCCGTGTGGAGTTTGCACATTCTCCCCGTGTCTGCGTGGGTTTCGCCCCCACAACCCAAAGATGTGCAGGTTAGGTGGATTGGCTACGCTAAATTGCCCCTTAATTGAAAAAAAAAAATTGGGTACTCTAAATTTAAAAAAAAAGATTCAGATCAGCAGAGATCTCATTGAATGGGCCTCCTCCTGTCCCACTGTAACAGGCTCGAGGGGCTGAATGGGCTCCTCCTGTTCCTGTGTAACAGGCTCGAGGGGCTGAATGGGCTCCTCCTGTTCCTGTGTAACAGGCTCGAGGAGGGGGCTGAATGGGCCTCCTCCTGTTCCTGTGTAACAGGCTCGAGGGGCTGAATGGCTCCTGTTCCTGTGTAACAGGCTCGAGGAGGGGGCTGAATTGGCACCTCCTGTTCCTGTGTAACAGGCGCGAGGAGGGGGCTGAATGGGCCTCCTCCTGTTCCTGTAATGGAATGAGGGTTGTAAAGTTGCCACCCAGGTTGATAGGGTTGTGAAGAAGGCCTATGGTGTGTTGGCCTTTATTGGTAGAGGGATTGAGTTCCGGAGCCATGAGGTCATGATGCAGCTGTACCAAACTCTGGTACGGCCGCATTTGGAGTATTGCGTACAGTTCTGGTCGCCTCATTATAGGAAGGACGTGGAAGCTTTGGAACGGGTGCAGAGGAGATTTACCAGGATGTTGCCTGGTATGGAGGGAAAATCTTATGAGGAAAGGCTGATGGACTTGAGGTTGTTTTCGTTAGAGAGAAGAAGGTTAAGAGGTGACTTAATAGAGGCATACAAAATGATCAGAGGGTTAGATAGGGTGGACAGCGAGAGCCTTCTCCCGCGGATGGAGGTGGCTAGCTCGAGGGGACATAGCCTTAAATTGAGGGGTAATAGATATAGGACAGAGGTCAGAGGTGGGTTTTTTACGCAAAGAGTGGTGAGGCCGTGGAATGCCCTACCTGCAACAGTAGTGAACTCGCCAACATTGAGGGCATTTAAAATTTATTGGATAAGCATATGGATGATAAGGGCATAGTGTAGGTTAGATGGCCTTTAGTTTTTTTTTTCCATGTCGGTGCAACATCGAGGGCCGAAGGGCCTGTACTGCGCTGTATCGTTCTATGTTCTATGTTCTATGAATGGAGGATAGGGAGAGGTGTAGGGGCTGGAGGAGGTTACAGAGATAGGGAGGGTTGTAGGGGCTGGAGGAGGTTACAGAGATAGGGAGGGTTGTAGGGCCTGGAGGAGGTTACAGAGATAGGGAGGGTTGTAGGGGCTGGAGGAGGTTACAGAGATAGGGAGGGTTGTAGGGGCTGGAGGGGGTTACAGAGATAGGGAGGGTTGTAGGGGCTGGAGGAGGTTACAGAGATAGGGAGGGTTGTAGGGGCTGGAGGAGGTTACAGAGATAGGGAGGGTTGTAGGGCCTGGAGGAGGTTACAGAGATAGGGAGTGGGTGTTGAGGCTAGGTGGTTGCAGACTGAATCCGTGGCCGCCACAATCAGGGGACGGCCGATCGGGGGGCAGGGGAGGCTTCATTGGGGACTGGGGGCTATGTATGCGGTCGGTCTGGCTCGGGTGAGCGGCCGATGTGGGGCACTGTTTTGCCGTTCCAGGTCCATTGGCTGAGTCCGCCATGGAGCACGGTGCGACTTCTGGTCCGGACGTGTGTGGGGGGGGCCTAATCGCCAGCTGGAGCTGCGAGAGTTACGCTGCCTCCCTGCTCGCCCCCAGCGAGACGGACAATCCGTGGCCTTTTTACACCTGTTTTCCTGGCGTGACGGTTTTCACAACAGCGCGGGGACGGAGTTCCCGAAACGGACAATCCAGCCCCCGAACTGTGTCTGGGCCGCCCCAGCCGACCTACCTGCCAGGCCCCCGAACTGTGTCTGATCTGACTCTTGGAAAGAGGGAGTTATTCTGGTGATTTTGGTGTTCCCAAAGGTCAAAGTGCACAATTGCTCGAAACAAAGACCTTGGCCGGGATTCTCCTTTCTGGGGATTAAGTTCCCACGCCGGCGGGTGAACCGGTACCAACCACTCCGTGCGGAATCCTCCGCACGTCCAGGGGCGAGGTGGACGGCGAACGGGTTGGCACCTCCCCAGCCAGCGCCGAAGGGACTGCGCGAGTTCGCGCATGCGCAGACCGGCCGGCGTGGTTCCGCGCATGAGCAGACCGGTTGCCGTGGTTCCGCGCATGCGCAGACCGGTCGGCGTGGTTCCGCGCATGCGCAGACCGGCCGCCGTATTTTGGTGCATGCGCAGACCGGCCGGCGTGGTTCCACGCATGCGCAGACCGGTCGGCGTGGTTCCGCGCATGCGCAGACCGGCCGGCGTATTTTGGTGTATGCGTAGGGGGTTCTCTTCTCCACGCCAACCATGGCGGAGCCCTACAGGCGCGGAAGGAAGGAATGCCCCCACGGCACAGGCCCGCCCGCAGATCGGTGTGCCCCGATCGCAGGCCAGAGCCACCGTGGGTGCCCCCTCCAGGGTCAGATTACCCCGCGCCCCCCCCCCCCCTCCCCCGAGGACCGCCCCAGCCGACTTATCTGCCAGGCCCCGCCGTGTGGGACCATGTCTTATCCACGTCGGCGGGACTGGCCAAGAACGGACGGCCCATCGAGGCCCGGAGAATCGCCGGGGGGGGGGGGGGGGGGTTCCGCTGCTAACGGCCCTCGACCATCGTGGCGTGAACCCCAACCTGCCCATAAAACGGCGCCAGAGAATCCAGCAGCCGGCGTCGTGGTGGGATTCACGCCCCCCCCCCCGGCGATTCTCCCACCCAGCGCGGAGAATCGCGCCTCAAATCCTCTCAGGTGAGAGCTTTCATGTTTTCATTAGAAAGACGGAGATTGAGGGGCGACCCGACAGAGATTATGAGGGTGGTGGATAGAGTGGATGGGCAGGCACTCTTTCCCAGGGTGGAGGGGTCAGTCACCAGGGGGCATAGGTTTAAGGTCCGTGGGGCAAAGTTTAGAGGAGATGTGCGAGGCAGGGTTTTTATTCAGTGGGTGGTGAGTGCCTGGAACGCGTTGCCAGGGGAGGTTGTGGAAGCAGATACATTAACGGCGTTCAGAAGGCATCTTGACAAACACATGGATAGGATGGGTATAGAGGGATACGGCACAATGAAGGGCTCTGTATTGTTCTTTGTTTTTGCTCTTTACTCTGTATCTAACCCCGTGCTGTACCTGTCCTGGGAGTATTTGATGGGGACAGTGTAGAGGGAGCTTTACTCTGTATCTAACCCCATGCTGTACCTGTCCTGGGAGTGTTTGATGGGGACAGTGTAGAGGGAGCTTTACTCTGTATCTAACCCCGTGCTGTACCTGTCCTGGGAGTGTTTGATGGGGACAGTGTATAGGGAGCTTTACTCTGTATCTAACCCCGTGCTGTACCTGTCCTGGGAGTGTTTGACGGGGACAGTGTAGAGGGAGCTTTACTCTGTATCTAACCCCGTGCTGTACCTGTCCTGGGAGTGTTTGATGGGGACAGTGTAGAGGAAGCTTTACTCTGTATCTAACCCCGTGCTGTACCTGCCCTGGGAGTGTTTGATGGGGACAGTGTAGAGGGAGCTTTACTCTGTATCTAACCCCGTGCTGTACCTGTCCTGGGAGTGTTTGATGGGGACAGTGTAGAGGGAGCTTTACTCTGTATCTAACCCCGTGCTGTACCTGTCCTGGGAGTGTTTGACGGGGACAGTGTAGAGGGAGCTTTACTCTGTATCTAACCCCGTGCTGTACCTGTCCTGGGAGTGTTTGATGGGGACAGTGTAGAGGGAGCTTTACTCTGTATCTAACCCCGTGCTGTACCTGTCCTGGGAGTGTTTGATGGGGACAGTGTAGAGGGAGCTTTACTCTGTATCTAACCCCGTGCTGTACCTGTCCTGGGAGTGTTTGACGGGGACAGTGTAGAGGGAGCTTTACTCTGTATCTAACCCCGTGCTGTACCTGTCCTGGGAGTGTTTGATGGGGACAGTGTAGAGGGAGCTTTACTCTGTATCTAACCCCGTGCTGTACCTGTCCTGGGAGTGTTTGATGGGGACAGTGTAGAGGGAGCTTTACTCTGTATCTAACCCCGTGCTGTACCTGTCCTGGGAGTGTTTGACGGGGACAGTGTAGAGGGAGCTTTACTCTGTATCTAACCCCGTGCTGTACCTGTCCTGGGAGTGTTTGATGGGGACAGTGTAGAGGGAGCTTTACTCTGTATCTAACCCCGTGCTGTACCTGTCCTGGGAGTGTTTGATGGGGACAGTGTAGAGGGAGCTTTACTCTGTATCTAACCCCGTGCTGTACCTGTCCTGGGAGTGTTTGATGGGGACAGTGTAGAGGGAGCTTTACTCTGTATCTAACCCCGTGCTGTACCTGTCCTGGGAGTGTTTGATGGGGACAGTGTAGAGGGAGCTTTACTCTGTATCTAACCCCGTGCTGTACCTGTCCTGGGAGTGTTTGATGGGGACAGTGTAGAGGGAGCTTTACTCTGTATCTAACCCCGTGCTGTACCTGTCCTGGGAGTGTTTGATGGGGACAGTGTAGAGGGAGCTTTACTCTGTATCTAACCCCGTGCTGTACCTGTCCTGGGAGTGTTTGATGGGGACAGTGTAGAGGGAGCTTTACTCTGTATCTAACCCCGTGCTGTACCTGTCCTGGGAGTGTTTGATGGGGACAGTGTAGAGGGAGCTTTACTCTGTACAAGTATCTCAGTAAAGTACCTGTACCCTCTACTATCCAAACCTCCTGTACACAGTTTATTAACAATCCTGTTGCAAGTTATCCCAGCTTTAAATATACACTGAACATGAAAATCTGATACAAATTGTTCCCAAATTCCAAGAATCATATTACAAGCAATAAGTTGAAACGTTAGACAAACTTCCCCCAAAAATATTTTTCTTGCACATTATTCAAACCATCAAAATAGACGAAGAGGAGATATTATTCCCCGTATTTCCCCAGCAGAGGGAAAAGTGCACTTTGCTGTGCCTGATGCGATGGGATCCACTCCACCCAGGTCAGCGAAGGGTTAACTCCGATCTCAGTCTCTCAGTGAACGGTGGGTCAGTCGACCAGCGAATCTCACTGCCAAGAGGGTTGGGAGGGGGTGTGGGGGCTGTGGGGGGGAAGGCAGGCGAAGGCTGGATCGCACAGTGATGCCGTTGCAGTCGAATATCCCGCCTGGGCTGACGTCGGTTCCTGGAGCTCTCCCACTTTCCTCAGTCCGAAGTTTGCGATGGGGGGGGTGGGGGGTGGGGGGGGGGGGGGGGGGATAAAGACTTCAAGGTGGGTGGTCTTTGGGGTTTAAAGAGGTCTCCGGTGCGAGGGGGGGAGACGGGGGAAACGTCAGCCTCAGTCGTCGGCTAGCAACGGAACAGATTGGAGGGGCTGAAGGGCCTCCTGGTCTTGGTGCGGCCTTTCACGCCAGCCAGCGAGCGACTGCGGAGCCCCAGCCGAGGGAGATCGGGCAGAGGTAGATTTTGCGGGGGGTTGGGGGGGGGGAGGGTTGGTGTTGGAGGTGCCCCACTCCGCCACGTTGCCAGCTGATCCCGCCACTCAGTGTCCAGCACGGTAACAAACACAGATTCATCAGCAGCGTGCTGCCCCCCCCCTCCCCGCTCCACTGGAAGCCCCCCCCCCCGCCCCTCAGAGAGGCGAGTGGCAGAGACGAGCGATTACGTGCTCTTGCTGTCCAGCAGCGAGCTGAGGGAGCTCTCCATCGCCGCCTCCACCCTCTTCGATTTCCGCGTCAGGGTGCTGTTGGGGTGCGTTTCCTTCACGTGGATGATGTGACCTTCCTGGCTCTCGGCTGTAAAGCCGCAGTCCTCGCACACGTACAGCTTGGCACGTCGCTCCTTGTAGGCGTAAGCCTGCTGCACGCTGTGAATCTTCTTCAGGTGAGACTCCAGTGAGCAGCGCTGTGTGAACGCCTTGTCACACAGGTGGCATTTATATGGACGGATACCTGCTCGGATAAACCCGCTGTTACTGACTGTTACACAAAGCACCTTTAACCACATTACAATTCAGATAAAATCAAACACAGACCCGCACTGTCAGAGGGTCAGTACTGAGGGAGTGCCGCACTGTCAGAGGGTCAGTACTGAGGGAGTGCTGCACTGTCAGAGGGTCAGTACTGAGGGAGTGCCGCACTGTCAGAGGGTCAGTACTGAGGGAGTGCCGCACTGTCAGAGGGTCAGTACTGAGGGAGCCGCACTGTCAGAGGGTCAGTACTGAGGGAGCCCCGCACTGTCAGAGGGTCAGTACTGAGGGAGTGCTGCACTGTCAGAGGGTCAGTACTGAGGGAGTGCTGCACTGTCAGAGGGTCAGTACTGAGGGAGTGCTGCACTGTCAGAGGGTCAGTACTGAGGGAGTGCTGCACTGTCAGAGGGTCAGTACTGAGGGAGCCGCACTGTCAGAGGGTCAGTACTGAGGGAGAGCCGCACTGTCGGAGGGTCAGTACTGAGGGAGTGCTGCACTGTCAGAGGGTCAGTACTGAGGGAGCGCCGCACTGTCAGAGGGTCAGTACTGAGGGAGTGCCGCACTGTCAGAGGGTCAGTACTGAGGGAGTGCCGCACTGTCAGAGGGTCAGTACTGAGGGAGTGCTGCTCTGTCAGAGGGTCAGTACTGAGGGAGAGCCGCACTGTCGGAGGGTCAGTACTGAGGGAGTGCCGCACTGTCAGAGGGTCAGTACTGAGGGAGTGCTGCTCTGTCAGAGGGTCAGTACTGAGGGAGTGCCGCACTGTCAGAGGGTCAGTACTGAGGGAGCGCCGCACTGTCAGAGGGTCAGTACTGAGGGAGTGCCGCACTGTCAGAGGGTCAGTACTGAGGGAGTGCCGCACTGTCAGAGGGTCAGTACTGAGGGAGCCGCACTGTCAGAGGGTCAGTACTGAGGGAGTGCTGCACTGTCAGAGGGTCAGTGCTGAGGGAGAGCCGCACTGTCCGCGAATCAGTTGTTAGGAACACAGGAACAGGAGGAGGCCATTCAGCCCCACGTCGAGCCTGTTACACAGGAACAGAAGGAGGCCATTCAGCCCCACGTCGAGCCTGTTACACAGGAACAGAAGGAGCCCATTCAGCTCCTCCTCGAGCCTGTTACACAGGAACAGAAGGAGGCCATTCAGCCCCCTCCTCGAGCCTGTTATACAGGAACAGGAGGAGCCCATTCAGCCCCCTCCCTGTTACACAGGAACAGGAGGAGGCCCATTCAGCCCCCTCCCTGTTACACAGGAACAGGAGGAGGCCATTCAGCCCCCTCCTCGAGCCTGTTACACAGGAACAGGAGGAGCCCATTCAGCCCCCTCCCTGTTACACAGGAACAGGAGGAGCCCATTCAGCCCCCTCCCTGTTACACAGGAACAGGAGGAGCCCATTCAGCCCCTCCCTGTTACACAGGAACAGGAGGAGGCCCATTCAGCCCCTCCCTGTTACACAGGAACAGGAGGAGGCCCATTCAGCCCCCTCCCTGTTACACAGGAACAGGAGGAGGCCCATTCAGCCCCCTCCCTGTTACACAGGAACAGGAGGAGGCCCATTCAGCCCCTCGAGCCTGTTACAGTGGGACAGGAGGAGGCCCATTCAGCCCCCTCCCTGTTACACTGGAACAGGAGCCATTCAGCCCCTCGAGCCTGTTACAGTGGGACAGGAGGAGGCCCATTCAATGAGATCTCTGCTGATCTGAATCTTAACTCCATCTCCCCACCTCGGTTCCCTAACCCTTCACCTCCTTCCCCAACAAAAACCCCTCAGTCTTGGCCGGGACATTCCCAATTGAACCCCCGCGGCCTCGACAGCTTTTAGTGGGGGCGGGGGGCGTTCCAGATTCCCACTCCCCTGTGTGAGGGGAAGAGTTTCCTGACCCATCCCCCCCCCACCCCCACCACCACCAGAGGGAATCGTGTCGCTCTCGACCCTATCGAATCCTTTCGTCAATTTAAACCCCCCCCCCCTCGATTTGACGACCCCCTCAATCTCCCGTACTCGAGGGGGGGGAACACGCGCCTCATCTTGCGACCTGTCCTCGGAACTTAACCCTTTCAGCCCCGTGATCGTTCTGGCGAATCTACACCGGACCCCCCCCCCCCCCTCCAGGGGGAATATCCCCAGCCCGGGGGGTACGCGGGGGGGGGGGGGGGGGGGGGGCAGAATTATAAACCCTTGCGATGGGCCACGCCACCACCTAACACAAATTGAAACTGAAACAGGGTTCCACCGCTCCTCTTACCCGTGTGCGTCCGGACATGCCGCTTGAGGTCGAATGTGTCGTTGAATCCTTTCCCGCAGAAGTTACAAAGGTGACGTTTCACCTCATTGTGGCAGTTGAGGTGCCTGTTGAGCATTCGCTGGTACTGGAAGGTTTTCTGGCAAAAGGGGCAGCAATATTTCTCATCTGTGCACACTCCGCTGGTCACCTGGAAAACATGCATCTGTTCACATCGGCTCCGACGCACGTTCCGACTGCGCCCCGCTCCCCCCCCCCCCCCCCCCCCCCAGGCCCACCAAGTCCAGGAACAGCCTCGTTCCTGGACTTGAGAGGGAGAACGTGCCAACTCCACACGGACAGTGACCCAGAGCCGAGATCGAAACCGGGTCCGCGGCGCCGTGAGGCAGCAGTGCTAACCCACTGCGCCACCTGCCCTGCCAGTCATACGTTTAAATCCACTCCAGACGCATGAACCTCATAATCCAGTCCGTGACTCGCAGTGACGATACTGAGGGACCGCCGCACTGTCAGAGGGTCAGTACTGAGGGAGTGCCGCACTGTCAGAGGGTCAGTACTGAGGGAGTGCCGCACTGTCAGAGGGTCAGTACTGAGGGAGTGCCTCACTGTCAGAGGGTCAGTACTGAGGGAGTGCCGCACTGTCAGAGGGTCAGTACTGAGGGAGTGCCGCACTGTCAGAGGGTCAGTACTGAAGGAGTGCCGCACTGTCAGAGGGTCAGTACTGAGGGAGTGCCGCACTGTCAGAGGGTCAGTACTGAGGGAGTGCCGCACTGTCAGAGGGTCAGTACTGAGGGAGTGCCGCACTGTCAGAGGGTCAGTACCGAGGGAGTGCCGCACTGTCAGAGGGTCAGTACTGAGGGAGTACCGCACTGTCAGAGGGTCAGTACTGAGGGAGTGCCGCACTGTCAGAGGGTCAGTACTGAGGGAGTGCCGCACTGTCAGAGGGTCAGTACTGAGGGAGTGCCGCACTGTCAGAGGGTCAGTACTGAGGGAGTGCCGCACTGTCAGAGGGTCAGTACTGAGGGAGTGCTGCACTGTCAGAGGGTCAGTACTGAGGGAGTGCCGCACTGTCAGAGGGTCAGTACTGAGGGAGCCGCACTGTCAGAGGGTCAGTACTGAGGGAGTGCCGCACTGTCAGAGGGTCAGTACTGAGGGAGTGCCGCACTGTCAGAGGGTCAGTACTGAGGGAGTGCCTCACTGTCAGAGGGTCAGTACTGAGGGAGTGCCGCACTGTCAGAGGGTCAGTACTGAGGGAGTGCCGCACTGTCAGAGGGTCAGTACTGAAGGAGTGCCGCACTGTCAGAGGGTCAGTACTGAGGGAGTGCCGCACTGTCAGAGGGTCAGTACTGAGGGAGTGCCGCACTGTCAGAGGGTCAGTACTGAGGGAGTGCCGCACTGTCAGAGGGTCAGTACCGAGGGAGTGCCGCACTGTCAGAGGGTCAGTACTGAGGGAGTACCGCACTGTCAGAGGGTCAGTACTGAGGGAGTGCCGCACTGTCAGAGGGTCAGTACTGAGGGAGTGCCGCACTGTCAGAGGGTCAGTACTGAGGGAGTGCCGCACTGTCAGAGGGTCAGTACTGAGGGAGTGCCGCACTGTCAGAGGGTCAGTACTGAGGGAGTGCTGCACTGTCAGAGGGTCAGTACTGAGGGAGTGCCGCACTGTCAGAGGGTCAGTACTGAGGGAGGCCGCACTGTCAGAGGGTCAGTACTGAGGGAGTGCCGCACTGTCAGAGGGTCAGTACTGAGGGAGTGCTGCACTGTCAGAAGGTCAGTACTGAGGGAGTGCCGCACTGTCAGAGGGTCAGTACTGAGGGAGTGCCGCACTGTCAGAGGGTCAGTACCGAGGGAGCGCCGCACTGACAGAGGGTCAGTACTGAGGGAGCCGCACTGTCAGAGGGTCAGCACTGAGGGAGGCCGCACTGTCAGAGGGTCAGTACTGAGGGAGTGCCGCACTGTCAGAGGGTCAGTACTGAGGGAGTGCTGCACTGTCAGAGGGTCAGTACTGAGGGAGTGCTGCACTGTCAGAGGGTCAGTACTGAGGGAGTGCCGCACTGTCAGAGGGTCAGTACTGAGGGAGTGCCGCACTGTCAGAGGGTCAGTACTGAGGGAGCGCCGCACTGTCAGAGGGTCAGTACTGAGGGAGTGCCGCACTGTCAGAAGGTCAGTACTGAGGGAGTGCTGCACTGTCAGAGGGTCAGTACTGAGGGAGTGCCGCACTGTCAGAGGGTCAGTACTGAGGGAGTGCCGCACTGTCAGAGGGTCAGTACTGAGGGAGTTCCCCCCGGTGCCCTGGGTCAATATCTATCCCTCGCCCAACATCAGTAAAAACAGATGATCTGGGCCATTCTCACATTGCTGTGTGTGGGATCTTGCTGTGTGTAAATTGGCTGCTGCGTTTCCCAAATCACAACAGTGACCTCACTTCAAAAATATACTCCTTCATTGTGAGTGAGACACTTTGGGGCGTCCCGAGGGAGGGTTTTAGAGGTTCTGTTTACAATGTATACGTGGTTTATACCTTCATCTTGGATCGAATGTACCCCTGGTGGACATTGTGGTGGAATCCAGTTTCAGTGTCCTGTACAGATGTGCTAGAGTCCGTGTCGTAGGCAGATTCCTTCTCGATGTTCTCCTCCACTGACAGAGATAACGGTGCCTCATCGATTTCAGACTCTTTGTAATGAAAAATATCTAGGGGATCTAAAGAAAGAATTATTTGCAAACATCATCGAGGAAAGCCAGCATGTTACAGAGATAGGGAGGGGTGTACGGGCTGGAGGAGGTTACAGAGATAGGGAGGGTTGTAGGGGCTGGGGAAGGTTACAGAGATAGGGAGGGTTGTAGGGACTGGAGCATGTTACAGAGATAGGGAGGGTTGTAGGGGCTGGGGAAGGTTACAGAGATAGGGAGGGTTGTAGGGGCTGGGGAAGGTTACAGAGGTAGGGAGGGTTGTAGGGGCTGGGGAAGGTCACAGAGATAGGGAGGGTTGTCAAGGGCTGGAGGAGGTGTCAGAGATAGGGAGGGAGGGGGTTTCAGAGATAGGGAGGGGTTGTAGGGGCTGGGGAAGGTTACAGAGATAGGGAGGGTTGTAGGGGCTGGAGGAGGTTACAGAGATAGGGAGGGTTGTAGGGGCTGGAGGAGGTTACAGAGATAGGGAGGGTTGTAGGGGCTGGAGGAGGTTACAGAGATAGGGAGGGTTGTAGGGGCTGGAGGAGGTTACAGAGATGGAGGGTTGTAGGGGCTGGAGGAGGTTACAGAGATAGGGAGGGTTGTAGGGACTTGTGGGAGTTACAGAGATAGGGAGGTTTGTAGGGACTGGAGGAGGTGACAGATAGGGAGGGAGGGAGGAGGTTACAGAGATAGGGAGGGTTGTAGGGGCTGGGGAAGGTTACAGAGATAGGGAGGGTTGTAGGGACTGGAGGAGGTGACAGAGATAGGGAGGGAGGAGGTTACAGAGATAGGGAGGGTTGAAGGGACTGGAGGAGGTTACAAGGAGAGGGAGGGTTGTAGAGGCTGGAGGAGGTTACAGAGATAGGGAGGGTTGTAGGGGCTGGAGGAGGTTGCAGAGATAGGGAGGGGTGTAGAGGCTGGAGGAGGTTACAGAGATAGGGAGGGGTGTAGAGGCTGGAGGAGGTTACAGAGATAGGGAGGGTTGTCGGGGGTGGAGGAGGTTACAGAGATTGGGAGGGCTGGAGGAGGTTACAGAGATAGGGAGGGTTGTAGGGGCTGGAGGAGGTGACAGAGATAGTTACAGTTGTAGGGACTGGGGGAGGTTACAGAGATAGGGAGGGGTGTAGGGGCTGGAGGAGGTTACAGAGATAGGGAGGGTTGTAGGGGCTGGAGGAGGTTACAGAGATAGGGAGGGTTGTAGGAGCTGGAGGAGGTTACAGAGGTAGGGAGGGGTGTAGGGGCTGGAGGAGGTTACAGAGATGGGGAAGGGAGGACTGGAGGAGGTTACAGAGATAGGGAGGACTGGAGGAGGTTACAGAGATGGGGAAGGGAGGACTGGAGGAGGTTACAGAGATAGGGAGGGTTGTAGGGGCTGGAGGAGGTTACAGAGATAGGGAGGGTTGTAGGGGCTGGAGGAGGTTACAGAGATAGGGAGGGGTGTAGGGGCTGGAGGAGGTTACAGAGATAGGGAGGGGTGTAGGGGCTGGAGGAGGTTACAGAGATAGGGAGGGTTGTAGGGGCTGGAGGAGGTTACAGCGATAGGGAGGGTTGTAGGGACTGGAGGAGGTTACAGAGATAGGGAGGGGTGTAGGGGCTGGAGGAGGTTACAGAGATAGGGAGGGTGTAGGGGCTGGAGGAGGTTACAGAGATAGGGAGGGTGTAGGGGCTGGAGGAGGTTACAGAGATAGGGAGGTGTGAATCCGGCCCACGCTGTGACCAGGGAGGATACTGGTTGAGTTCCATTCTCTGGTGAGCAATGAATTTGCTAACCTGCCTCGCAGATCCACAGAAAGTTGCTGGACCATTGGGAACAAGTCTAAACATCTTGAATATTGCAGCAACCCCCATAGACACTCTGTCTGACAATCCAGCAATTATATACCGGTGCTTTCTGAGGCAGCAGAAGGCAGCTGGAGGGGGAGCAGAGGTGAAGTTTCCTAATAAATCACAACTTTAATGATTTTTTTTAACAAAGTAGTTTTCAGGAAGTTTGTAAAACGTTACTTTCTGGTCAGAATCAATGCTTCTTAGACCTGGATCAAGGTGCTTGACACAATTTTTAAAAAATAACATAAAGGCCCATCTAGGAGCTGGATATTATTAACAAATACAGTCACACCTCTGTCCATTGCTCAACCCAGTGGAGAGAATGGGAACAGGGTGGTGTGTGCTCTGTGAAGTTTCAGCCACAGCATTTATTCCAACTTTTAAACTCAAGAAAGTTTTCCAAAACTGTCCAAGTCTACAGTTTGTGAACGTGCGTTTTTAAAAGTTATATTTTCATATATATCAAACATGGAATGGGTGCAGAGGAGATTTACCAGGATGTTGCCTGGTATGGAGGGAAAATCTTATGAGGAAAGGCTGATGGACTTGAGGTTGTTTTCGTTAGAGAGAAGAAGGTTAAGAGGTGACTTAATAGAGGCATACAAAATGATCAGAGGGTTAGATAGGGTGGACAGCGAGAGCCTTCTCCCGTGGATGGAGGTGGCTAGCACGAGGGGACATAACCTTAAATTGAGGGGTAATAGATATAGGACAGAGGTTAGAGGTGGGTTTTTTACGCAAAGAGTGGTGAGGCCGTGGAATGCCCTACCTGCAACAGTAGTGAACTCGCCAACATTGAGGGCATTAAAAAGTTTATTGGATAAGCATATGGATGATAAGGGCATAGTGTAGGTTAGATGGCCTTTAGTTTTTTTTCCATGTCGGTGCAACATCGAGGGCCGAAGGGCCTGTACTGCGCTGTATCGTTCTATGTTCTATGTCCCCGTGTCATTATCCCCAACATAAACCTCCAACAAACTAAATCCCTCCAAATCTTTATGCAGACTTATTGGGTTTTAAAGGATAAAATCCTTTGTTTCAATTTTTTTTTTTTAAACCCAGAACTGAGATATCCGCAAAGCTTATTTCTGGATGTGGGAACAGTGTCCCAAAACTTCTGGCACAGTGGATTCCTTCTGGGCAGAATGTATCCCTTCTGGGTAGAATGGATCAATTTCGGGCATAGTGGATCCCTTCTGAACAATGGATCGTTTCCGTGCTCAGTGGATCCCTTTCAGATGCAATGGGTTCTTCCCGGGCATAGTGGATCCTTCCCAGACATTGGAACGTTCCAAGACACAAGCGGGTCCTTCCGAAACACAGTTGATTGTTTTCCCTACCAAGTTGGTCCCTCCCAGGTACAATCGATCCCTCCCAGGTACAATCGATCCCTCCCGGGCACAATAGATCCCTCCCAGACACAATAGATCCCATCCAGGTACAATCGATCCCATCCAGACACAATAGATCTCTCCCAGGCACAATAGATCCCTTCAATGCACAATAAATCGTCCCAGACACAAAAGATCCCTCCCAGGCACAATATAACCCTCACATACACAATAGATCCCTCCCATACACAATAGACACCCCCCCCCCCCCCGGGCACAATAGATCCCTCCCAGGCACAATAGATCCCTCCCAGGCACAATAGATCCCTCCCAGGCACAATATATCCCCCAGACACAATAGATCCTCCCATACACAATAGATCCCCGCCAGGCACACACAATAGAACCCTCCCATGCACAATAGATCCCCAGACACAATATATCCCTCCCAAGCACAATAGATCCCCGCCAGGCACAATAGATCCCTCCCAGGCACAATAGAACCCTCCCATGCACAATAGATCCCAGACACAATATATCCCTCCCAAGCACAATAGATCCCCGCCAGGCACAATAGATCCCTCCCAGGCACAATAGATCCCTCCCAGGCACAATAGATCCCTCCCAGGCACAATATATCCATCCCAGGCACAATAGATACCTCCCAGACACAATAGACCCCCCCGGGCACAATAGATCCCTCACAGACACAATATATACCTCCCAGGCACAATATATACCTCCCAGGCACAATAGATACCTCCCAGACACAATAGACCCCCGGGCACAATAGATCACCTCCACCCCCGGGCACAATAGACCCCCGGGCACAATAGATCCCCTCAGGCACAGTAGATCCCTCCCAGGCACAATATATCCCTCCCAGGCACAATAGATCCCTCCCAGGCGCAATAGATCCCTCCCAGGCACAATAGATCCCTCCCAGGCACAATAGATCCCTCACGGACACAATATATACCTCCCAGGCACAATAGATCTCTCCCTTCACAATAG